>NC_048223.1:65673276-65967706 GCF_002007445.2 Ailuropoda melanoleuca | reverse complement strand
GGGGGGAGGGGGGCGGCTTATTCCAAGGATGGGATTTGACAGGAAGTAGCCGAGGGTTCCTTTAAGGAACCGAGGGCCTGAAGATACATTTCTAACTTCACCTGGAGTAATGAATGATCCTGCCCACTTTTCACTCCCCCAGGAGAACAGCCTTCACAACTCCTAACCAGGATTTCTTCATTTGCACTTTAGTTGTTTTTTTTTTTAATTTTATTTATTTATGCGACAGAGATAGAGACAGCCAGTGAGAGAGGGAACACAAGCAGGGGGAGTGGGAGAGGAAGAAGCAGGCTCCCAGCAGAGGAGCCTGACGTGGGGCTCGATTCCATAACGCCGGATCACGCCCTGAGCCGAAGGCAGTCGCTTAACTGCTGTGCCACCCAGGCGCCCCTGCACTTTAGTTTTTAATGCAGTCTTATCAGTTTCCCGAGAACATAAAAATACATGCAGACATTGTAAGATAAATACAGACACTTTTATCAAAGCAGGTGAAAACTAGTTCACCAAACAGAGGTATCACAGATCGTATGTGGGTCTGTGTCTTTCCCGTCTTAGTCCTGTAAATCTAATATATACACTCCCTGATTTTGACTATTTGGAGGGAGGGGCAAGGGGGTTGTTTCCTTTTTTGTCATTTTTAATTTTTTTTTTAAAGTAGTCTCCCTGCCCAATGTGGGGCTTGAATTCACGGCCCCAAGATCAAGAGTCACATGCTCTACCGACTGAACCAGCCAGGCGCCCCCTGCCATTTTTAATTTTTGATACCCTTATAATGTGGTTTAATAAAGAGTTACTTAAATCTTTCATTTACTTATCAAACACTTATTGAGCACCGATTAAATACCAGGTAATGGACCAGGTGGTAAGAATGTAGTAGTGAATCATTGAGGGCCCCACTGTCTTGCAAAGGGACAGACAGGCAAAGAAATGCGCAGTGAAGTCAGGCCTGCAATAAAAGGATGTACAGCGTATGAAAAAGAATCCTCGGTCATGAATGGAAGGATTCCCCAGAGAATCCTTAGTATAGTGACAATTTCAGAAAGTACTGAGTCACACATCCCCTCTAAGATAAAAATCGTTGTCACTTACATATATGTCTTGTCTTACGCCACCTCTGTGTTTATGGTGGCAATGTGTTTTTGTGGCATTTCCCATATCCATCACATTTTCAATAACAATACGTAGCTTCCCAAATCTCTTGAGAAGCTACCAACAATCCCCTGCCGTTCCCATCACTCCCCAAGTTCCCTATTCATACACATTATTTCCAATAGGTTCAGGACTGGTGCCAGGATGACAAGGATGAGATCCATCATCCTGGAGAGCAAGATCCACGAGAAGTAGGGTGGGTGGCATGGGGTATAGGTAAGGGGGGGAAAGTTCACTCCAGTGCTGTAGGTCTCCGGGTCTCACACCAAATCAGGGCTCCACCGCTGCAGCTGTGAGGGGGCAGCCCCTGCAACCAGACCTCCAAGTGGATTAGGAGACACACGACCTTATACAATTTGACATGGCTTCCTTGTGGCTACGCTGGGCTAAGTCTATGCACTCCTGGATAGGGAGTAGAGACATCATTATACTGGAGCTCAAGTGAGTCATTCCTGTTGTCAGACTCCCAGAAAGGGAGGGCTCCGCAGACAGGAAACAATAAGTCAAACATTGAACCTTTGATGGGAAGGAAAATAATCGTCATGATAGTACGAGCAGAACTGAGACATTGCTACATACAGTATCCTAGGTACTCTGCACGTACTCATTTAAAGCTCACAAATTTGTGAGGTGGCACTCACTACTTTCAGAGATGAAGAAACTGAGACTGGAGAAGGTAAGCCCAAGGTCACCCAGCTAGCAGCAGAATCCATCCCTGGGGCTCTGAACCAGTACACCACTCTGCCAGCCTGGGGGTTCTCAGCTATTTCCACCACTTGGAGTCTAGAATCTAAACTTCCAGGAGCCCCAGCGTGCATGAAAGGACCTCCAGATGGAGTGGGACAGATGGCTTCTGTCACTAGGAGGAGCTAAGCAGGAAGCAGAAAGTAAGCAAGCTCTTTCTCCTAAATTCCCGCCCCACACATTGCCAGCCCCGACTCCAGGCCCGCGGAAGCACAGTCCCTGGAAGCACAGTCTGCAGCGGCCGGGCCTGGGCAGCCTTACGTTCACGCTCTCCAGCGGTTCTGCTGCACCCAATCCAGCAGCACTGAGGGACCGGAGTAGCAGACGACATGCTATTCTGTGTCTCTTTCTCTTCATTTTCAAACGTGTCAGAAAGTCTCAGAAAACTGGGGGATGATTTAGAGGCCAGGAGAGAGGAAGCAATTAGTACCAATTCCTCCAAGGGTAAATAAAATTCAAGGATTAAGATATAAGGCTATCACACCGGGTTGCTTGGATCTAGAGAGGCCAGAGCCGGAGCTGACAGGGTCACATGGGCGCTGTGGCCCCACCCGCCGGGCCGACTTCGTTCTGCATGACTGAGATTGCGAGGAGCAGTGAGCTCTGCCCCTGCTCAGCCCTCTGTCTTGCTACAGGCACCAAACACACAATTGCAAAGTTTTGCACAGTCTTCATTGGAATCACATCAACGCCCAGTTTCTAAGTAGACTGGAATTACATATTTAACAAAAATGGCCCCTGAAAAGAAGATAAGTTGATTAAACCTAACATATGAAATACTGTCTTTGAAAATCATTGTATCTCATGATGGCATTTGTCAAGCCATTCTTCCATCTTCCAGCACGTCCTAACCATCTATCATCAGTGGAATCATGTCCTCCCAGAAGATGTTGACGTCCTAGCCCCTCCATACCTATGAAGGCGATCTTATTTGGAAGGAGGGTGTTCGCAGATGATCAAGTTAAGGTGAGGTCATTAGAGTGGGCCTTCGCCCAATATGACTGATGTCCTTATGAAAAGGGGGAATCTGGACACAGTGACAGACACATACAGAAAGAATTCCATGTGAACACGAAGGCAGGTATCAGAGTGACACGTCTCCAAGCCAAGGAATGCCACAGACCATCAGCTAACCGCAAGAGGCTTGGAAAGAGGGATGGTACGCATTCTCCCTCCAAGCCTTCAAAAGGAAACCAAACCTGCCGACACTCTTCGGGACTCCCTCGGTCACACTTCGTTACAGCAGCCCTAGCAATTCAATACAGCGTCACGTGCCCCCAAGTTGATATCAACCAACTGGACAATTCATATAATGACGAACCTCTTAGCTAGACTGATTCCAAAGTACACCCAGTTTTGAAAAGCGGATTTTAGAATCATCATATCCTCAATAAGAAAAGACATAGGAAGAAAGAGATGGATGGGAAATAGCAGTCTCAAATTCTTCATGAGCCATTGGCTATCGGCAGTTTGGAGATGAACATAATCAGAGAGAAAAACTGCAGGTGGAAGTATGCAACCATAGGGGAGGAAAAATAATTTTCCCTTTACCCTTCTAGGGTCTTGGATGAGCCCCTTCTGTAATAAAAAGAAAGATTAACAGAAGAAAAACAAACAAGTTTCATAACACGTGCACCCCCTGTAGATATGAGAGGTACCCAGGAAAACTGCGGGACTCCCCAGAATGGCCCAAGCCACCACCCTAAACAGCATCTCCACCTAAAGGCAAAAGAAAAGGGGTTTAGAAGGGGGTAACTTTATAGGAGGTTACCAGGAAAAGCGAGGGAACCTAGGGTGTGGTTCTTATGCAAATTTAAGTCAGTTGCCTGCTCCATTCACCAATTCTGAGACTTTGGTCATCACTCTTCCTGGTACAGGCAGGGAGACACCCTTACAAATGGAGATTCCCCTTATAAATGTAAATACCTTTTGCAAAAGGTTAACTTTTATTTGGTTTTCAGGGCTTCTCCTGTGTCTGCCATTTCTTAAAAATAATCAGCCTAAAAGAACCCTTATATCAAAGAGGCATATTTGGGGGTGGCAAACTCTTCTCTCCTTCACTCCAAATCCCGAAGTTGTTGTCTGATGAGCTAAATTCATTACATGGGAGGTACCAGAATTTCTTTTTCTGATCTGAGTCTTGAACTCTCTATGAAGGTGTAGCTGAGGAGCAGGGGTGGAAGAGCCCCTGGCTCCGGGGGTCCTGTCCCAAACAGATGGAGTTTGGCCACTTGCCACTGACAAAATTTAAAGGCAGAGAGACAAGCGGTGCTGAAACAAGAAAGTACTTATCTCAGTGAGGCCACCACCAGGAAGACAGCAAGGCTATTGTCTCAAGACTGTCTCCAAAGTACTGAAAATACTTCTGGGTTTATATAAGGAACATGCGGGATGAAGGTCAGCGGGTACAAGTGGGTGGGCAGTGAAGGTCAGGCGATCACCGTCATGGGCAGGGTGTTGCTGGCAAGGGACAGTCCTTATTGCCTGAGGGGGTAAGGGTCCCACCAGGGGATGCTTTGCCTGCAGGGTCTTTTGCCTGAGTTAAGAAACAAGCTGGAAGGAAGAACTTCCTTAGAAAGCTTGAGCTCAAATGAAGGTAGTTGGAGTCCTCTTTCCAAGGTAAGGACCTTTGTGTATTGTAATGTCCTGAAAGCCAAAGAGGTTTGACACTCAGTATTTGCTCCAGAAGTATTTGTTTTAATGAATATACACCCTCTTTATTTTCTTGAAAGCTCACAACCTATTCTTAGCTATTTTAGATCAAACTTGAGCATGTACCCCTAATACACATTTAGTTACTGGAAACATACACTACTGTACTTATAAAACACCTGTAGAAATAGAAGTATCCAAAAGATAAGATGAAAAATAAACATAATTGGAGGTTCTAGTACATTCTTCTAAAACTCCTGTGGATGTTCTTATGCGCCCCCAAGCATTCTCAACCACTACCACCACTGTCGATCATTTAACGACAAGAAGAGAAAAAGTACGTGAACCCCAGGCAAAGAAGCCTTCTCTCCAAGACCCAGATAAACAATCCCTGCCCCCACAACCCCTTTGCTGCTTCTTTTTTTTAAATAAGATTTTACTTATTATTTATTTATTTGAGAGAGAGACAGAGATAGCGAGAGAGAGCACGAGCAGGAAGGAGAGGGAGAAGCAGGCTCCCCGCCAAGCAAGGACCCCGATGAGGGGCTCGATCCCAGGACCCTGGGCTGATGACCTGAGCCGAAGGCAGACTGAGCCACCCAGGTGCCCACCCCCTTTGCTACTTCAGTTGGCTGTGGTAGGAAACCAGGGTCAAAAGAGAAAAAAAAGTACCTCTTTTCGAAGGGAAGAAGTCTGGGTTACCTCTCCGGATCACACCCGTGAAAAATGTAAATAGTATGATCAAGTGGTTTGGTAAACAGATTTCTTTAGCAGAGGTCCTCACAGAGCTGCTGACACGCTAATATGCTTTGTAGAGCCCCCAGAGGAGACTGGAGTCTGGTTCCCTTTGAACAGAGACTGGGAATCATACAAACTGGGAATATGGGATCATACGATTCAATTTCTCCAAAACTCCTTTGGCACTGATCAGAGGAAGGGATCTTCTTTTTACCCATGACCTCTTTGAGTGCTAGGTCTCAACTTACTTGATCATGGAACTCTTTTCAGCGAGTTCTTATTAAATTTTGAAGGAAATTAGGTTAAGATTGATGTAACCAGAGAAAACAGTTACCAGAGAAAACCAGAGAAAAAGGAGTAAATAATGTACATTAGAAACATTCCATTTTAAATTCAAATATAACTAAAATTTTTTCTTCTCTTAAGTTAGGAGTATAATTACTTTCTTCTAACAAATTTCAAAAACTTGTACTGAATTTGTCATCCGTTGAATTTAAGTTCACATGAGATGGGTTAATCTTTAAGTCCTAAATACAAAAGAGAAGAAAAAACAAACATAAGAAAAAACATTTCTCTCTGCTCACAATTAAAGAAACATAAGTTAAAAGATGGCTATTATTAAATTAGAGAGAGAAAAGAAAGAAAGACAAAACGCTGAAGAGTACAATGGATGTGCTGGTCTGATACATTGTCGCATTTTATTTCATTGGAAGGATGCTTTCGTGAAGTAATTTAACAATATATATTCAGAGCCAAGAAAATGTCCTATACCCTTTTACCCATTAATCCCACTTCTTAGAAGTAATTCAAAGTCTGGAACCAGGACAAGAGATGAAGGAGGGGCATTTTCCACATGAATATGTTTATTGCATTTTTATTTCTCATGGCAAATATTGGGGAAAATCTAAATGTTTTAGCCTACAGAAAAGAGTTAAGTAAATTTTGGCCCATCTCCTAGAAGGAATACCATGTAACCACTAAAATTTTAAATTAAAATGTGGGATATGTAGCAACATAAGAAAAAACTTATTTTATAATAAGGGAAAAAGGAGCATGATAAAAAATTGCATAACAATATGAAAACCATATGCCCACAAAGGATTATAAAAAGATGAGTTCTTGGTAAGATTATGGATGAAATTTTTTTTGTTTTTCTTAAACTTGTAATATTATTATATTACTTTTACCTTTTAAAAATATTTTTCAGAATATAAAAGCAGTTTGCTGCCAGTATACTAACATACCACAAGAGAAGTATCCATATCCATTTTTAAACCCAAATGAATTTCTCACAGGGTACAGAGCACATTTTGCAAATATTCTCCCACTCATCTGTAATCTCATTAAAATTCTACTAAATTTCCAATGATATAAATTATCTTTCAACTTGAAAGGTATGCTAAGGCCTTTAGATAAATATAACCATTTTCTGGTGCCCAACATGATTATTTTAAGTAATTCTACAAAATCCATTCCTCTCTTGCTGCACCTGGTAATTAAGTTCAAACATCCTGAAGAAGCCCGCCTCATCTCCCCGAGGCCCAGAAAGAATTTCAATTGCCATTTAAAGCTTCCAATTAGCTCACAACATAAAATTACAATTTACTTTTGATATTTTTTCCTCTGGGCCTAATTTTTTTTTTTTACCACTCTTCTAACCCATATTGTAATTACGCCTGCTCAGTCTGATGCGAAACCTCCCCTCTGTTCACATAGGGTTTACTAACACGCAACCTGGCTAGTGAGTTGCTGGGGCCAGAGTGTGGCTCCAGGCTCCAGGGAGAGACACCCCGGAGGAGGGGGGGGGCACTGAGGTGCCCTGTCAGCTGTTCACTCTCAGGTGGTGGGACCTGCAGGCGATCCCTCAAATAGCCATTTCTGCTTTTCAAACATAATTTCCAGAATGGCCCCCATTGTCATTCAGAGGCTGAAGGTTACATTGAAACTCAACTTCCCATCACAGGGCAAGCAAGTAGCCAGGATAACTTACTGAGACATTAGTTTGTTTTTTCTGTAACCTTCCCTCTTGCTATTTTAAGCAGGTGGCCACACCCTTCACCATCCCTTCCTTGGGGATTGTCTCTTCACCTCCCATCTAGAAACAGAAAACTAGCTAAAGTCAAAGTCTGTCTAAATACTGAAATGTTTAGAGATACAAATCGTCCCTGAGAGAGATGGGAAAAACAGTGTTTGAGAGTAGTGGGAGTGAGGGGAAGATCACCTCCTGAGCTAAACAGCTCTCCCCATCTCCACCCTCAAGGCCCTGGGGACAAGTGAATCCAGGGGACACAGCCCCAGGAATTCTGGGTGGCAGTGCAAGGGCGGTCACCCAGCCCCATCTTTCCTCCCAGAGGCAGGAGGTCCTGGACATGCACACCTACATCTATATTCAGTAATGAACATTCTAAGTATCCTCTCCGTGCATAACAACATTTAGGCCCCAGGGAAATACATCTCCCCATCTCTTGTCCTATTTCTTCAAATTAACTGCTTCTGAATGCCATGAAATTTTGTGGGTTGTCCTGACAATGTCAGAGAGGGACACTGCTTGGGAGTGTGGGGAAGGCTGAAGAGGAGGAAGAGTTTGGGTGAGAGAAAAGACAAGTTAATTTATTTGTCAAATCCTTTCTTTCAACTGGTATGAATGCAATAAATCTTGCAAATGAAGTATTAATTCCCAGACGTGTCCAGCATTCCTTTTTCTTTCATTTCTTCATATCCCAAGTTACAGTTACAGAGAAAGCCAACAATTAGTTAGGTATTTGCAATGTTTGCACATGGCAGCTGAAAAACATTTTACAATGTTAAACAATTCATATTACTCAAGTTTTTACACATGGGTCTAGATGGTTATATGCACAAAATGGGATCCTAATTTAACACAGCTCAGCTAGACTGCTGGACACTAGAATTGTGAATAGGTTTTTTAAAATTTAATAAGATTTAATTAAATTCCAAAATTAATTTAAAATTTAAGTGATATTTATGTATCTTCGATATAATTTTTATATTAATTAACTATATGCATTTTTAATTTTCTTTTTATAGATCATATTTAAAATCTTAAAAGCAAAATAACTGTTTGAAAATATACAAATATTGCTAATTTCTTAAAATTCATATTATCTTAATTCTATATTTTTTGGGTGAAAACATATTCAAATTTCATTTTTTTTTTTTTAAAGATTTTATTTATTTATTTGACAGAGATAGAGACAGCCAGCGAGAGAGGGAACACTAGCAGGAGGAGTGGGAGAGGAAGAANCATATTCAAATTTCATTTTTTTAATCCATTAGATCATTACTACAATAGAACATAAGTTACATGAAAACTTTAATTGCAAGTGATTTTTGCTGACGTAATGAAAGAAAAATAAGCTGTATGGAATAATACATAATAATTAATGGCTTATATATGTATGTTTATNCATTTTTTTAATCCGTTAGATCATTACTACAATAGAACATAAGTTACATGAAAACTTTAATTGCAAGTGATTTTTGCTGACGTAATGAAAGAAAAATAAACTGTATGGAATAATACATAATAATTAATGGCTTATATATGTATGTTTATTTTATTACTCATCTAATCATCACCAGACCACTAACAGAAAGCCCAATCATGCTCAAAATATTTTTAAATTCATTTTCTTTGAATATTTGACAATTTTCAATCATATAAAACTATAGCTTTAAACATGTTTTAATTTGNGAAAGAAAAATAAGCTGTATGGAATAATACATAATAATTAATGGCTTATATATGTATGTTTATTTTATTACTCATCTAATCATCACCAGACCACTAACAGAAAGCCCAATCATGCTCAAAATATTTTTAAATTCATTTTCTTTGAATATTTGACAATTTTCAATCATATAAAACTATAGCTTTAAACATGTTTTAATTTGGTCATTATGAAGACATATCTATCTCAGTGGAAGGACAAAATGTATCTTTTTTTAAATTTTTTTTATTATATTATGTTAGTCACCATACAGTACATCCCTGGTTTCTGATGTAAAGTTCGACGATTCATTAGTTTCGTATAACACCCAGTGCACCATGCAATACGTGCCCTCCTTACTACCCATCACCAGTCTATCCCATTCCCCCAAAATATATCTTAATAACCAACTTGGTACCTTGATATATGACTTCATCATTTTTATTTTTATTTATTTCTTAACAGGAGAAGATCCAATTTAATTTCCTATGTATGGGGAATCCACCTAAAAATGAGATCTTCGTGACTTCATCATTTTTAGACATGTCGTATGAAACCTCCATGCCCTGCACACGTTAGGGGAAGATCTGCTTTCCAACCAACCCACTTCCCAACACGAGCCCCAGAACGGAGTCTCCAGTTCTGATTGGGTCACATGACCCTGACCTTTGAGCCGTTCTCAGAACAGCTACAGGCAGTGCTCCTTGGCTCTCCTGGGAAAGCCTGTCCTGGAGTCTGGGATGGCATGGGCTCCACATGAATGTAATGCAGTGAGTGTGATAAGAAGGGTTGTCCTCAGAAGCAGATCAAGTTGTGGGAGTTCTAACACTATTTCAGTTGGGAGGTGGGGGCGTGGGGAGCTTTTTAGGAAAAAGAAGACAAAGGGTGCCTGGGTGGTTCAGTCGGTTGGGCGTCTGCCTTCGGTTCAGGTCATGATCCCAGAGTCCTGGGATCCAGACCCACTGGGAGCCTGCTTCTCCCTCTCTGCCTGTCGCTCCACCTGCTTGCTTCTGTCAAATAAATAAAATCTTTAAAAAAAAAAAAAAGGCAAAATATAAATTCAAAATTAGATAGTGAAAAAAATATTTAAAAAGAGAAAAGAATAATAAATCCCAAACCCCAAAAAGCTGAGAGATACCACACTCATCACAAAATCCTTCCTGACATAGCTCTATAACTGTTTTCGTCCCCTGTACTTTTTGGCTGAATACTCTTCGATCACCTCTTCATACAATAATGACTTCAAAATATCATTTTTTAAAGAGAATAGAAAGATAATTCAGTCCTACTTCTACCATGGCTGATCAATATTTGGGTTTTTTTAAATTACTGATAGTTTTAGATTGTTCTATTAGCTTCACAGTGTGTTATTGGTGATTTTTTTGTGTATTTTTATGATCATTGTCAAATTTGGGACTTCTCTCAAACTTCTTGTACATATGAGCTGGAGGGTTACAAGACATTTCAAGTTTTCTTGTCCAAACTTGACTCATCTTGAATACTCTGAATTTTGACACTCACTACCAGTTGCTGTCAGTTTCCTTTTTAAAAAAGATTTTATTTATTGTTTTATTTATTTAGTTATGTATTTGAGAGAGAGTTGCTGTCAGTTTCCTTTTTAAAAGATTTTATTTATTGTTTTATTTATTTAGTTATGTATTTGAGAGAGAGTGCACGCGCACATGTGGGCACACATGAGTTGGGGGAGGGGCAGAGGGAGAAGCAGGCTCCCCACTGGCCAGGGACCCTGATGCGGGGTTCAATCCCAGGACCCCGGGATCATGACCTGAACAGATGCTTAACCGACTTAGACACCCAGGTGCCCCTCAGTGTTCTTTTTTTAAGTTTTTATTTTAATTCCAGTTAGTTAACATACAGCGTTACGTTAGTTTCAGGTGTACAATATGGTGATTCAACACTTCCCCTCAACACCCAGTGCTCATCAGGGCAGGGGCACTCCCTAATCCCCATCACCTACTTCACCTGTCCCCACGCAGCTCCCCTCTAGTAACCATCAGTTTGTTCTCTATAGTTCAGAGTCTGTTCCTTGGTTTGGCTCTCTCTCTCTTCTTTTCCTTTTGCTCATTTGTTTTGCTTCTTAAATTCCGTATATGAGTGAAAACATATGGCATTTGTCTTTCTCTGACTGACTTATTTTGCTTAGCATAATACTCTGTAGCTCTATCCACATCATTGCACATGGCAAAATTTCATTCTTTTTGATGATGGAGTGATATTCCATTGTATATTATATCCCCCCTCTTCTTGATCCATTCATTAATCAGTGGACATGTCACTGTCCTCTTGTCCTGGCATCAGCCACCACAGCGGGCAGGAGGAGAAGCCCTGGGAGTCAGGGATCACATGAGGATGCCAGCAAACACTCAACTATAACTGACGATGAACCACAAAATACGTCATTGAAACACAAACTAAATGTATTCCCAGCTTACCCTTAACTGGGAGCAAAATTATGCCTATAGCTGTTCTCATGCCTCGAACACAAGGGGACATGGGAATGAGGAAGGTCAGAGGGAAAGAGAGAGTGGTCTGAACCAACTGCAGGTAAAATACGTCACTTGTACACATTTTACAACACGGGTGACTTGGGGACAAGTTGCTGGGGCTCCTCACAGGGCCTTGGAAGGGAACTGTGCAAATGACAGGCTTGGAGGCTGAAGTTTCAGCAGATTCACGGCATCCCCACCTCCCACCTCCGGTGGGAGCCCAGGGGAGTTCTGAAGCTGTTTCCCGAAGAAGGGGGAATGAATTCTGGCAGGCCAAAGTGGTAGCTGTCTACTACAATCATTTGGCTTGTATCCTTTCCATCAACTCCATTTTTTCCCCTATGAATAAATATATTTTCTACAAAATATTTTTGCTGCCCTCAACGTTAATAACTTTGGTTTCTGCTTTTGCTCTGCTCTGCCTAGAAGACCCTGTACCCCATCATGACCAAGTCATTCCCATCTTATGAAGCCCAGCCCAACTGTTGTCTTTTTTGGGCTCATCTCCCTGTCCCAGGGCTTTCAAAATTGGTTCCTTACTACACTAGCTCCTTGAATGTGCTATCAAAAAAAAGAAAAAAAGGTTCTGTTTTTGGGGAGAAGTTGCATGATTTTTCTCGCCCCCCCCCCGAAATCAGTTTCTCTTTCTCCAATTTCGAATGTATATTATTAGCATTTTGGGTTCTAAGAAGTCCTGCACTGGAAGGATAATTACTACCGAGAGCTTACCGTGGATCAGGCTGTTCTAAACGCTTTCTGTGTCTTACTTAACTCTCACTACTTACTCTACAGAATACATTGATTTTACAGGTAAGGAATCTCTAGGGTTAATTAATTTGACCAAAATCATGCAATAGGTAAATGAAAAATCCAGGCTTTGAATACAAATACTCTTAGCCAGTGCACTTACACTGCCTTTGATTTTGCTTAAAGCAGGGTTCCCCAGCATATTCAATCACAGGCCCCCTTTTTGCACAAGCCTTATTAAATCACCCAGTAAAGTAGGCCACGCCCCATGCACTTCAGTGGTGTGGCTCCTGAGCCCCACCCCCTTCCGGCTTCTGGAAGAGCCTCCTGTGTTTCTCAGCTCCTGCAGTAGGGACGTTATCATGATCATGTTACCTTGATCCTGTTTGGGGGACCAACCCTTCCATCCTGTCTGACACACAGGTTACACTGATAGCGTTTTTAAACTTTCCCAACTTGCACTTAATTTCAAAAGGGAGGAAGCAAATCCAACAAATTAAATGCTAGTGAATGGAAACAAGAAGGCTTTATACCACTTTTCCAAGTCCTTTCATATCCTCCTCTTCTACTGTTTACTAAGAGAAGAAGGAAATTAAAAAAGCTACTACAAGCCGTTTTAATAGTCAGACTTAAATTCAATTTGGAATCAGCGTAGAGAAATCTTATTTTTGAAGGCCCTTAACTGAAAAGGACTGGAAAATGTATTAAACAAAACTCAGAGGAGAATCAACCATAGCCCGATATTAACATCTTTGAAGGAAGAAATACATAACAGCATTCTTAATAATGCCTAGTAATTCCCATAGCATAGGGACAAAATAATATTCATTCTGAATGATAGCATCTCAATTCAGGTTCTTGTCCTCCAACCTGGAATAAATGAGGAGAACCCTCTGAATGTCCTGTTGGGAAGAGCTACCAGTGCAGAAGGAATTTAATTTTAGAAGATTCAAGTTCAAATCATGAGTCATCTTCTCCATTTCAATCACAATCCTGGTATGCTTCTGATTGGTTAAAATAAATATTTTTTTGCTGCATAAAAAAAGAAGAATTGAAGCAAATTGGCACAAACACTTCCAAAAATTTAATCCAACACATTCTGGTACCAACATAAATAAGCCTCACCCAACTTTGCAAGGTCTTTTAAGACAACAAAAGGACTTATCTTAAAACTCCCTTCCATATTATAAATATATCACATATCACAAATCCATATGACGTTATTGGGGTTGGAAGAAGCCAGTCCAAATATTTCATGTGGATAGCTCTGAAGAGCAAAATTCTCTGCAGGTAGCAAGATGTTGATCAGAGCTTCCTGCCAGGTAGGAGCCCCGTTGTGAAACCAAATCAGCCCTCCCCATGGCCTCTGGAATGATCTTGCCCCCGCCTTTCTTTTGGCCATTCACTGCCTCACTAGTACCTTCAGAAGAATGTCTAAACCAACAAGCCCCGCCATGGCCTGAACTCCTCTTTCTTCTGTAGCTTTATTTCCCACCACTTTCTCCATACAGAACCACATCAAGTTTCCTGCATACGCCTCTTTGTTTTATAAATAGTTTTGCTCAAAATGCAAAACATCCTCACTAATTCTCAGCCATTCTATCTCCTTCCTCTGACTCTCCGTGTCTCTTTAGCCTAAAATCCTATCTATCAGTCAAAGCAACACTTAGCCAAGCAATGCCACTCCTGGATATATACCCAAGAGAAATGAAAATATGTCCATATAAAAACCTGTGCATGGACGCCTTCGGCTTGGGTCATGATCAGGGTCCTGGGATCGAGCCCCATGGCAGGGTCCCTGCTCAGCAGGTAACTTGCTTCTCCGTTTCCCTCTACTGCTCCCCCTACCTGTGCCTGCTCTCTCTCTGTCTCTCTCTCTCTCTCAAATAAATAAATAAAATCATTTAAAGAAAGAGAACATTAAAAAATAATAATAAAAAAATAAAAACCTGTGCGTGAATGTTCATAGCAGCTTTATTCGTAATAGCCCCAAACTGGAAATCCAATTGTCCATTGACTGATAAGTAAAAAGGTGGTATATCCATACAGTGGAATACTACCTAGCACTAAAAAAGAATAAAGTACTGCTACATGCTACAACATAAATGAATCCTGAAAACATGGAAGTGAAAGAAGCCAGTCCCAAAAGACCACGTTAATTTTCTTTCTTTCCATTTAATTCTCTTTCTTTTGTTGGTAATCTCCATATCCAACGTGGGGCTCAAACTCATGACCTGAGATCAAGAGTTGCATGCTCTACCAACTGAGCCAGCCAGGTGCCCCTACAACATTCCATTTACATTAAGTGGCTGGAAGAGGTACGTGTATAGAGACAGAGAGTATATTAGTGGTTGCCTAGGCCTGGCAGGGTTGGGGCAGGGGGACGTGCCTGCTAACCAGTCGGGAATTACTTTTTGGAGGTAAGGAAAGTGTTTTAAAATTGATTGTGGTGTCTGCACAACTCTATGAAGATACTGCAAGCCATTCAACAGTGTACTTTCAATGAGTGAATTGTATGGTATATGAATTATCTCTCAATAAAGCTGTTACAAAAAGCAATGCGCACACATCACCACCTCTGGGAAACTCTCTCTGACTTTTCCTAACCCAGTGTCATTCCATCTTCTCAGTACCTCTATCCTTGACACACGAATTTTATCATCAATTTATCACAATTAAGAGCAGTCATTTGCCAAGTTCTTCATACCCAGCATCTTTTTTAGTATTTTCAATAAGCCTGTGAGATAAGTATTATTGGCATATCACTTTACAACTAGGCACATTCTAATGTGTTTTGTGATCCAACAGGACAGTTTCTCAGACAGAAGTTACACTATGGGACCCACACACCCAATGTGGTCCAGTGGAATTTTTTTGTTTGATTCAAAGTCACAGTGTTTTGTTTTGTTTTGTTTATTTTTAGTTAAATTCTAGTTGGTGAACATACAGTGCAATATTGGTTTCAGGAGTAGAATTCAATGATTCATCACTTACATACAACACCCAGTGCTCATCACGAGAAAGTCACAATGTTTTTAAAAACTTTAGTTGACAACATTTTTAAAATCTGGAGATTTACATGAAAGTCCATTTTGATAATCTGTTTTGAAATTCAAAGGGTCTAATGATAAGATTTGACCACGGGGCACATGAGTGACTCAGTCAGTTGAGCTTCCAGTTCTTGATTTCAGCTCAGGTCATGATCTCAGGGTCTTAGGGTCATGAGATCGAGCCCTGCGTTAGGCTCCCCACTCAGCAGAAAGTCTGCTTAAGATTCTCTCTTTCTCTCTCCCTCTGCCCCTCCCCTCAATAGCGCTCTCTCTCTCTCTCAAGTAAATAAAAATAAATCTTAAAAAAAAAAGATTCAACCAAAGCTTTTCAACCTGGGGAGCCCTCTCCAACTTGCCACAATCCTTACCTCTCCCTATTGTCTCCTATGGAGCTCACTTTTCTAACTGAGCCCACCTGCACAAGCTGGCATACCAGAGTTTGTAAGCAACAACTGTCCCTGGGCAAGAACCACATCCAATTCGTGTTTACCTTCCTGTAACACCTACGCAGCACCTGGTAAGTAGCATGGGCACAATAAATAGCCCTGAACCGCTACTTTTCTGACTTTATAAGGGAGCTATATTCTGGAGCTTGTTCCTGACCCTTTTTTTTTTTTTTTTCATTTTAGCAGCTAATAAATCCCAAGTACAGCCTTGCATTGGGCTGTTAGTTGAAGCAAAGTCAAATCCTGGCCTTCCAGGGAAACCAAGGGAGGTGAGATCTCACTTACAAAGCCACTAGCAAATGGCACCAAACATAATTAACAAAATGTAAGGTGTACAGATTATAGAATTGGATGCCCTGTCACTACCCCAAGAAAAATTCAAGTTTAGTAAGTTTTAGAAAAAGAACATGTATATAAACAATAAAACCTTACTAATTATGATTATCTAACCACGGCTGGTCTGGTCCAGTGTGAAACTCACCTGTAAGTCTTCTATGAGTGTATATTTTGCCAAGCAAAGTAGTGGCCTAAATGGCATTTGTAGAAGTTGATCTAACTTACTTAGCAGGAAAGAAAAAATTAAGGGTTTTATTGAATCTGTTATTGCTTATATGCAAATTATACTGATTAAAGCAAATCTTCAATTACTTCAGACACTTCCAGTAAGACCCCTTGAAGCATTTTCTTGGTACCTGGAACCGACTTCCGTGACTGTATACTGAACTCAGTCAACCTTTAGTTAGCTCACTGGTGGTGCAGAAAATTAGCCCACGTTTACACATACAGTTATATTAATCATGTACATACATCAAGGTACAATTAATCGTGCACACACACTATACATACATCTAAGCTAAATCTGTAATCTACTGATCTTTTTAGATAAGTATATCGTTTTAATTTTTAAATATTTGTACTCATAGAAAATTAGAAAGAAAAAATAAACGTTGCATATTCCCAACCACACAAAGACTAACATTTAACATTTTAGTACCTTTCCTTATAGTCTTCTTTTTATGCATATTTTTGCATAATTTTAATCATAGAGTAAATCACTTTTGCACATTGCTTCCCATTTAAAATTATAACTTAAACTCTTTAATGGCTGCATAATATTGCATTGTGTGTTTGTACCCTAATTTATATAATTAGTTCCCTATTATTGGGCATTTAAGTTATGTCTTATTTTTCAGATTTATTAATAATGTAATTATCTTTCAGTAAACAACTCTTTGCATATTTTAAGTTATGTCCTCAGGGTAATTTCCCAAGAATAGAAGTGCATTGTTACAGTCTTTCTCTGTATTTCCAAACTTCCCTACAGGTTGGATTGATTGCTACTACCAGCAATGGTGGTTCACCAATCCATTTTCAATTAAGATTTTCTCTTCTGGATTATTTTCTTTTTTTCTTTTTTTTAAATACTTTGTTTATTTATTTGAGAGTGATTGAGCAAGTAAGCACAAATGGGGAGTGGGGCAGACAGAGGAGAAGCAGACCCCCTGCTGAGTGGGGAGCCAGCCGACACAGGGCTCGATCCCAGGACTCTGGGATCATGACCTGAGCCAAAGGCAGATGCTTAACTGACTGAGCCACCCAGGCGCCCCTATTTTCAGTTGTGATATACAGGACGGGCTGTAGACGAACTGGAGAAGGTAGAGAAGAATGTCCGTGGTGCCACATCACTTGCTTTTCACTTCTGTCCATGCGGTCACCTCTCTCCACCTCTCACCTGCCTCCCTGTGCCCCCTTCCCCTTCAGGCCTGCAGGGCCTCCACCTTCTCCACCCAAACCCCTACTGGACCTGCACACTCCAGCAAGCAGCTAATTGCTGGAGCCAGATTTAGGAAGGAATGGCTAAAAGGGGAGGTGAGCTTGTTTTCGAGAGGATTTGCGTCTGCAATATTCCTTCCTAGGAGCTATAAAGCTGATGAAAGGCCTGGGGGTAGCCAGGAAGTTCCCGGGGCTCTTGAATCTCTCCACGTAGAAGGCTGCTGGCCCATTTTGAAAGAATTGTTTTGGAGGAGAAAAAAAAACCAAAAAGAGAAAGAACTGTTTTAGTTTTAATGATCTTTATTTATAATTTTCCTGATTGTAAAAGTAATATGTGCTCCCTATTAAAAATCTGTTAAATATTATCTCCGAAAGAATTGAGAAAAAAACAAAATCACCAGGATTGCATCCCCAGCTCAACGCGCTTGGTTGAGAGCCTCTGAACACCGCACACCCTCATCCGGAACTCCTGTGGTGCCTGTGGCCCATGAGGGAAACTGGGGCCCTTCTGTTCCTTTTTGATCAGCTCCCAGAAACTTGTATTCAGCCAGGTCACCAGAATTGGAACCAGAAAAGGTGATCATTAACCCATGTAAGCTCAAAAGCCTGTGGGAAGCCCAGACCAGCAGCTCTCCCTCCTCCTCACTTAGAAGATAGCACGCTTCTGGTCTGCGTCCTGAACCCACTGGCCTTTCCGGGAAATCAACTATCTTCCTCTCTCTGCAGAGGAAGGGACAGTTTAGAAAGCCAGGCTCTTCAGAATGGGAACTCCATTACTGGTGTATGGGTTTCTATCCTGTTTCCCTGGAGGGATGTTACCAAGCGCCCTCAGTTTTACTTCTGGTTTGTGGTACGTGTGGCCAACATCTGACTGAGGTCAGGTTTCTGACCTTTTCTTAGGCAACTTAGCTTTCCTTGGATTCTCACAGCCAACAAACTATTTCGCCCTTGGGAGACAGTGTGGTGCTGTAGTCAAAGCTAAGAGCCTCATGCCCGGGCACTGTGTGAATGCAACCACGGACAAACAGGCACTTGGGTCCATGGCTGGTGCAATGGGAAAGGGTACACGTCCCTCGGAAGGCAGTTTGGCGCCATCTATCAAAGTTACAAATGCATATAGCCTTCAATTCAGTAATCCCACCTCTGGGATTTCTCCCGCAGATAGACTACACACGCTGGAAATAAACATGTGCTTTTTTATTGTACATTTATATTGTTATAATTATGTATTAACTTGCATTTGAATTATATGTTATAATTGTATGTTATATATAAGCATATATCATATATACACATATATATTCACTATATATTATAGCAAAAGATTTAGAAATAACCAAAATATCCATCAGTAGGAGACTGGTTAAATGAATTACAGTATGTTGCCATAATGGAATGCTATGCAGATGCTTAAAAAGTGGAAGAACCCTCTAAGTACTGATATAGTAGACATTTAACACTAGATCCGGAGATACATATCATTCATAGTATGTGAAAGAGAATAGATTTTTTTATAATATGTGATCTATATTATATATTCTCGATGTACCTTCTTCATATGTAACATGAGAAAGGCAGCTCAGAATAGAGGTTAAGAACACAGACTGTGGAGCCAAACTACCCGGGTCTGAAGCCTGGCTCCACCTCTTCCTAACTGTGTGATCTTAGGCCAGTCACTTAACCTCTCTGTGTCTCAATATAATCATCTATAAAATGGAGATAATTATAGCTCTTACCTCATAGGGTTGATGAGAAATGAGTTAATACTCATCAAATGCTTCAAACTGGGTCTGGCACACAGCAGAGAAGCACCATATAACCGTTAGTTACTTTTACATTCCATTAAATGAAAACAGCAAAATTTGGGGACGCACAATATGCTACCTTCTGTGTACGAAATGGCAGAAAATAAGAACTTGTATTTGTGTTTGCTTTTCTTCTCACAGAGCAGCCTTGGAAAGATAAATGAGATCCTAATGAGAGTGGTTACCTGCAGGAGAGGGCATCGTGCTGAACACAGATAGGAGCAAACTTGTTTTTTTAAGATTTTATTTATTTGTCAGCAAGAGAGAGCACAAGTGAGAGCGAGAGAGAGCATGAGCCAGGGAGAGGCCGGCAGAGGGAGCAGCAGGCTCCCCACCGAGCAAGGAGCCCAATGTGGGTTCCTGACCTGAGCCAAAGGCGGACATTTAACTGACTGAGCCACCCAGGCGTCCCAGGAGCAAACTTTTAAATTGCCTGTCTTTGAATATCCTTTTGATGTTTTTGAACCACATGGATTGAATGCCTATTCAAATAAAAGTTACTTTTTTACTTTATTTTTTTAAGTTTTATTTAAATTCCGGTTAGTGAACACAGTGTAGTGCTAGTTTCAGGTGTACATAGAGTGATTCCACACTTCCACGCGGCACCTGGTGCTCATCACAGGTGCCCTCCTTAGTCCCATCCCCATCACCTGTGCCACCCATCCCCCACCCACCTCCCCTCTGGTAACCATCAGTTTGTTCTCTATTTAAGAGTCTGTTTCTTGGTTTGCAACTCTGTGTCTTTTTTTTTTCCCCTTTGCTCATTTGTTTTGTTTCTTAAATTCCACATACGGGTGAAATCATACAGTATTTGTCTTTCTCTGACTTACTTATTTCACTTAGCGTTATACTCTAGCTTCCATCCATGTCATGGCAAAGCGCAAGATTTCATTCTTTTTTATGGCTGAGTAATATTCCATTGTAGCTCTATACCACATCATCTTTATCCATTTATCAGTCGATGCACACACGGACTGCTTCCATAATTTGGTTATTGTAGATAAAACAGCTATAAATGTAGGGGTACATATATCCCTTTGAATTAGTGTTTTGTATCCTTGGGTAAATAGTCGTACAATTGCTGGATTGTAGAATATTCTATTTTTGACTTTTTGAGGACCCTCCATACTGTCTTCCTCAGTGACTGCACCAGTTTGCATTACCATCAACAGTGCATGAGGGCTCCTTTTACTCCAAAAAGTTACTTTTTAAAAAGGGAATATGGATCTAGGATTCAGGAGGGTCTGTACTCTAGCTCTGCCACTCGCTAGCTCCAAGATGTGGCACAAAATTATAAAGTCTGTGACTTCTTCAAGCCTGAGATTCCTTTCTCCGTAGAAATCTTATCCACGGGTAATTGAGATGCACTGGGAGCCGGTCTGGTGTAGGGCTGGCCGTGGCAAATGTTCAGGAAGTATTACATGCCACACGTAGTACTTGCTGGTCTCTTTTACTTTCTTCCAGGTGTCCCAAAGACACTTCCTCTCCTCCTCCAGCTGCTGGCCTTCCAGAATCTAACCCCAGACTCCCTACAGATGGAAAAGGAAGGCCAGACTTTGGGGTGAAATAGGAGCTGGGCTCAAATCCCAGCTAAGTCCATTATTCCTAACAGCACGGACTCGTGCCAGCAGCCTCAGTTTTCTCATTTGGAAGATGGAGAAGAGGGAGGTGATGATAGTGTTAATGGCCACCTTTTCGTACGGTTTTTGTAAGGGCTGGAAATGACGTCTGTGAAGTGCCCAGCGCGGCGGAGGCGGCCCTGGGTCCATGGAAGTTCCCGGGGGGCAAGAGACAGGAGTGGTTGGAGAGAGCCCCTGCGCTCCCGTGCTGTGCGCAGGTGAGTCCTAAAGGCTTGCTGCCCGTCGTGTCCTCCCTTAGCCTCCTGCGCGACAGAGCGCATCCGCGGCCCGTGGACTCATTAGCATTCTCGATGATGCTCCGCGGAACAATCGCTGCGTAGGTTTCCCGTCAAGAAAGACCCTGCAGGTGAGCTGCACAAGTGTGACGACGACCCCACGCTGTGAGCACCTCCAGTGTGCCAGGCGCTGCCCTTGGCGCGGAAGCTCCGGGCACCAGCAGAGCGGAGGAGGCCCCGGTTTTCGAAGCCCGCACAGTGCAGTGGACACCGACAAGCACAGGGACTGAGGACCACGCTTGCGCGGAGCTGCGTGAGGGGTTATGAAGGAAACTCGGGGAGCTCAGGTAGTTGGTTTAGGTTGGAGATGCTATCTTCTTCCTGAAGATGTTCTAGTCTCCAGTGCTTTGAAAGCTGGAGGACCTCAGACAGGGTTTTCATCTACGGAGAAGGAGGGGAGATTCAAACACCAGTCTAGATCCTGTCTCCGCTATTCGCCGGGGCCCCTTCCCTCCATCATCGTGATAGCAATTAGGCTGGAAGAGCGCTAACCACCAAGGTACTGACACCCTGGGATCCCACGGCTCGGTTTGGCATTCACCGTGATATCGATATAATGTCATGGCAGAATGAAGCGTAATAATATCGTTTTTATGTCTTTGCAGACTTTTATTGTTTCACTTTCCCTCTTGCTGGGAGCCATGTGCGCTCGATGAATTCTGGAGTCGGGTTTTTACTATCCTGGATGGGAAAGGTCACATTTTTGGCAAGAGGTGGATAAGCAAAACCCCATGTGTGTCTATAAAACTAAATAGTAATTCCAAAGTATCTCTTAGTATGAGCTGGGATGTTTCCCAGATTTTAAAATATATAATTTTAAATTCATGATTCTTTTGAGAAATGCAGGAAAGTAAAATAAACCTCCCCTTTCGGTAGAAGTGCCTCCGGGGAAAACAGTTTGATGTCAATAGCAGGGGTGGCCACGGAGCAGTATTACAACAGCCCCTATCAATTTTGGAGTTCACCGAGCGGGCTGAAAATTTTCTAATTTTCCTTTAGTTGCAGCTGAGACATCTCTTTTTCTGGGAAGAGATCTTTCTATGATCTTCCCAAGACTGGGTTGGCTGCCCCTCCTCTGTGCTCCCTTAGCAACCTGAATCTTTATCAAACCATTTTGAGAACCTTCTTTACCCTATTTAAATAAAGTTCTCTTTTGCCCTTGATCTCATATACCCCGAACCGGTTGAAAAATAATCCTTGGTTTGTAATGTATTATCATCACTGGTCTATGCTTGACCCTGTTTTATAATCAGTTTTAAATTTTATCTGTGTATGTATTTATCTATAACAAAGCTATCTAGTAGAAATAGAAACTGCATTTATAGCTTTAAGTTTTATAGCAGCTCCATTTTAAAAAGTATAAACAAAAAATTAATTTTAATAATGTATTTTATTTAATGTAATATATCCAAAAGATGATCACTTCAATGTATAATAAATATAAACATTATTAATGAGATATTTACATTCATTTTTTCTATATAAAGCCTGCAAGATCTGGTATGTATTTTACATTTACAAAAAATCGTAATTAGATCTAGTCACATTTCAAGTGATCAGTAGTCGCATGTGGCCGGTAGACAGCACAGACTTATAACCAACCTCCACGCACACATGAGCAAAACAAGAACTGAAATATTACCAATAACTTATATATGCCTATAAACTCTTCCTTCGTCCTGCTTCTTGTCAGCTGGTCTGCAGGTTTAATTCGATGTTGAGTTCATGGAGGACAGAACTTGTACATATATAGATGATTGTGTTTTACTGTCATCTCAAGGTGTGGTCCCCAGACCATGGGACTCCCAGAGACACTTTCAGCTCAGAATATTTTTATAATAATATGAAGACATTATTTACCTTTTCTACTCTGTTGACATTTGCACAAATTACAAAAGCAATGGTGTGTAAAGCTGTTGGCTCCTTAGCACAAATCAAGGTAGGAGCCCCATATCTGACTGCAGTCACTGCAGTCTTCAGTGCTACGCACGTTGGGTTTAAAAAAAGAAGTGCAGGGGCACCTGGGTGGCTCAGTCAGTTAAGCGGTTAAGCTTCTGCCTTCTACTCAGGTCATGGTCCCAGGGTTCTGGGATAGGTTTCCCTGCTCAGTGGGGAGCCTATTTCTCCCTCTGCCCTCCCCCTACTCCTGCTTTCTCTCTCTCTCAAATAAATAAATAAATAAAATCTCACTCTCTCTCAAATAAATAAATAAAATCTTTAAAAAATAAATAAATAAAAATTTAAAAAGAAGTGCAAGTTTTACTTTAAAATGTCCTTGATTAAGCAGTAAAATGTATTAATTTTATTAAACTGCAATCCTTGAATGCTTGCCTGGTTCATTCTGCATGACAAAGGGAAGCATGCATAAAGCAGTCTGCTGCACACTCAAGCACAGTTGTCCCAGAAAAGCACCTGTGTCTGAGCTGGAAGCTGAACTTGCGGCTTTTCTCATGGAACACCACTTTTACTTGAAAGAACAACTGACAGACAAACTATGGTTATTCAGAAATGGGAATTTAGTGGGCATTTTCTCAAAATAAAGTAAACCTGTCACTTTAGAGAAAACAAATGACAATATTTGTTGCCAATAATAAAAATTTGGGCATTTGAATGAAAACTCAAATTTTGGGAAATTTGTACCCAGCACTGTGAATTTCACAGCTTCTCAATATCTACACACTTTTCTGAAGAGGTCAGCAGTGATATTAACAAAT
This sequence comes from Ailuropoda melanoleuca, assembly GCF_002007445.2. Taxonomy (NCBI): domain Eukaryota; kingdom Metazoa; phylum Chordata; class Mammalia; order Carnivora; family Ursidae; genus Ailuropoda; species Ailuropoda melanoleuca. The sequence goes on along the minus strand of NC_048223.1, from coordinate 65,943,735 downwards.
GTGATTTTGTTGTTGGTGGTATTCTGTAAAGAAGTGGCAACATTTTTTAAAAGATTTTATTTACTTATTTGAGAGAGTGGACCAGAAAGCATGAGCTGGAGGGGGGGGAGGCAAATGGAGAGGGAGAGGCAGACTCCCTGCTGATCAGGGAGCCTGATGTGGGACTCAATGCCAGCTCGATGAGGGGCTTGATCCCAGGACCCCGGGATCATGACCAGAGCCGAAGACAGACAGACACTTAACCACTTAACCGTGTGAGCCACCCAGGCAACCCAAAAGAAGTGGCAACATTTAGAAGACGTGGTTAACTCTGGAAGCCAATACTTTCCAAGTGACTAGTGTATGATGTTAACAAAACCATGCATGGGTAAAAGATCCATTCAGCATGCATGATGAAACAGTGGATTTTACTGTAACAGAGAACAAAACGTTTATTGATAATGGTTTTAGACTTTACACTGCAGCCAACCTTTAGAAACTATCACTTACTGAGTTTTGTATAGTATCAAAGATTTTCCACAATCATGTGAAAAATCTACTAAAATACCCCTTCTTTTTCCAATTACATATGCATTTCTCTTGTTCATATACTTCAACCAAAAACATATTGCCGCAGATTGAATCCAGAAGCAGGTATGAGAATCTAGCTGCTCTCTATTAAGGCAGGCATTAAAGAAGTTTGCAAATGACGTTCTCTTTGCTGATTTTTTGTCTGGGAAAATTTTATTTTTATTTTTCATAAAACTTGTATTTCATGTTGCTATGTAACAGGTTTATTATTGTTGTTTTTAAATACATTGATGTCAGTATTTTTAAGTTTCTGTTTTTGTTTCTTTTTTTTATTTTTAAAGATTTTATTTATTTATTTTGACAGAGAGAGAGAGAGCACAAGCGAGGTGGAGGGGCTGGGTAGAAGGAGAAGTAGGCTCTCCACTGAGCAGGGAGCCCCATGTGGGGCTCATCCCAGGACCCTGGGATCATGACCTGAGCCTAAGGCAGACGTTTAACTGACTGAGCCACACAGGCACCCCTCAGTTTTCGTTTCTCATAAATACTGATAGCTATAACTAAAATAAACAAAAGCTCTTTGAGACCCTCAATATTTTTAAGAGTGAAAAGTATTCCAGAGATGAGAAGTAGCCTAGCACATTTTATGTTGTTATATTTAGCTCATATGTTATATATAATATATATTATAGCTTTCATAACATGCTTACTGCCACCCTAAGAGACGACCAAAGTTAGTAACACCAGTGATACAACAAATCCACACACGTGCTTCCCCATGTAATGTACTGAGAAAGACACGACATCATTGCTATGGTATCCCTAACAAAGACGCACATCCTGAATCTAATCATGAATTAGTATCAGACAAACCCAAACATCGACACTCTACCAAATATTTTGTTTGTACTTTTCAAAAATGTCAATATCAAGACAGACAAAGCAAAACCAAGAAATGGTTTCAGCTTAAAGGAAACTATAGAGACATGGCAAGTGAATGCCACGTATCATCCGGGCATTTTTGTTACTATGAAAAATATACTAATAGCAATTGGAAAAAAACGTGAATAAAGGCTGTAGATTAAAAATAATATTGTCTTAATGTTAGTTTATTTATTTTGATCATTGCACAGCAGTTATGTAAGAGAGTGTTCTTGTTTTAAGGAGCTATGCAGTGAAGATGGGAAAGGTATCATTTCTGCTATTGACCCTCAAATGGTTCAGAAAACAGTATGAGAGAGCAGAGAAGTGAGAGAAAAAAGCAAACATGGTAAAATGCTAATATTTGGAGTCTGGGAAAAGGAAATTCGAAAATTCTTTGCATTATTTATTGCAACTTTTCTGTTAGTCAGACATTAAGTCGAAATAAGGAGTTAAGGGGGGAGGGGCACCTGGGTGGCTCAGTTGGGTGAGTGTTTGATTCTTGATTTCCGCTCTGGTCATGATGGCACAGGGGTGGCATTGAGCCCTGTGTGGGGCTCCGCACTCAGCACAGAGTCCGTTTGGGATTCTTACTCTCTCTGCCCCTCCCCCCGCTTGAGCTCCAAATAAATAAATAAATACATAAAATCTTTAAAAATAAGAAATTAAAAGGGAAAAAGGTTTACTAAATGAATACATAAGTGAATCTTTGCCTGATCCTCCACCTTCTTCAGCTTCCTCCTTTAGAGGTTAGGAGGATTAAACAGGAGAAAGCAAAGTCTCCTAATGGTTATTATTATATCCTTATATTGTTTGAAGAATATGTATTCGGAATGTCTCCAAAATTTACCTCCATTTGCAATCNAGAATGTAACCAGAAGCGGCTCCCCGGTTCTTCGAGGTTCCTGACGCCGGGGAAGGGGTGGGACCCCGTATCCGTGACTCTTTGTTCCACTTCTCTGGTCTGGAAGAGCTTGTGGCTTCCCCGCATTGAGGGTGAAAGAGGAGCCCGGGCATCTAGGATTGGCTGAACTGTGTGTGGTTAAGAGTGCAGCCCTAGGTATAATGAGAAGCAGATCTCGGAGGGAGCGGCCTCCGTCTTTCCCAGCGGTTCGGTTCCGCGGCGGTGGCGTCCGCCGTCTCCCTCTAGTGGCCGCGGGGGGGATCGCCGCGGCCGCACGGGCCGTTGTGCTTCTGACCCGGCCTTCTGCTAACGCCGGGCTGGGAGCGGCAGCTTCTCGCTTGAAGAGCAAGAGTCTTATGAAGTAGCTAACCTTCCCTGGGTCAGGGACATTAAAATATAGAGAGGTTAAAGAAATCTCTTGAGGGTACAGGGACAGCAGTCAACTTGATCCCAGTCCAGAGCCCACTGTCTTCCCAAACATAGTGAAAAATCCCAAAGCCATGCTTAGAAGAAAATAGAGAGCCCTTCCCCTTACTGCGCGCGGCTGCAGAGCCCGTCACACCGCACCCACCTCATTTCCTACCATTCTCCTAGGCTCCCTGGGGCTCACCCTGCTTTGGCGTTAGTATACAGCAAGCATCCTCGCCTGCCATTCGATTCCGCACCTGTGCATCTATTCGTTGTCTGTCTTCCCCCTAGAATTTAAGCTCCGCAGAGGCTGTTACTCTTCATTGCTATCGCCCAACACCTGTAACGTGGTACGGGTCTTAGCTCCCGCCGCTGTAACGAAGTGCCGCAGAGTTGATGGGCTAGAACGACAGAAATGTATTCTTTTACATTGCTGGAGGCCGGAAGTCTAAATCAGTTTCGCTGAGCCAAAATCGAGGGTTTGGCAGGGCCACACTCCTTCCGGGGGCTCTAAGAGGAGAATCAGCTCTGTGTCTCTTGTAGATTCTGGTGGCTGCCAGCATTCTGCGGTTTGTGGCTGCTTCACTCCAATCTTCAGATCTGTTAGTTCTCATACTACCTTCTCCTCTGTCTCTCGCTTAGAAGGATCCTTGTCATGGCATTCAAGGCCAGCCAGATAATCCAAACGAATCTCCTTGCAAATCAGGAACTGGAAGTCCTTGGAAATTAAAGTCCTTAGAGATGAAGCGAGTGCCCACGGTCAGACAGCTAGTGGTTGTGGATGGAGGGTTTGAATCCAGTCAGTCTGACTGCGGGCCCTTCCACCCTGTACAGGAGTCTGGGGGGCACATGTGCTTTTATGGTTCAAGCTTATAGATGAGTCCAGTGAACTAGCCTTCACTAAATCCTATGCTAGACATTGCAGGGATACAAGGAGATCAAGGATCGATCCCTGTCCTCCAGAATATATCCATTTACTTGGGAAGAAAAGGCATAAAGTCAGATCATGGTTACTCGTATGTGGAGAAGTGCCTGAAAGAGCATGAAGGGACTTCTGGAAGCTTGTGATGTCATTTCTTAATCTAGTGCTAGTTACAGTACTGTGTGAAACGGTTTGCAAAAATTCATCTCTATACACTTGTAATTTATGTATTTTCCTTTGTGTATATTGTTTTGAAAAAGGCATAAAAAGAAGGCATAAAATCAGGACTCCGGGAAATGTAGGGGCCGTAAGAGAGGCCATAAGGCAGTCTCTCCTATGACACTGGACGTCTGGACCATTCCCTAGCCTTCAGACTAATTGCCTGATTAATTAAGGGCTATGAGGTAGGAGAATGAGTGATTGAGATATTTCCAGAGATATTTCCAGGGCCTTTCTATAAAAATTCCCGGGGTAAGCCCACCTCAAACTCAGTTAAGTTATAAAGCATCTTAAGTAACATTCTAAAATGTTGCAAAAGAAATCTATTATCTCATAAATTTGGAAAATCTTGAGCTAAACAAATTTCTATTCCTTTTCTATTGCAGGACTTGTCAGGGCCTTTAATATATTAATGTGAACTATAAGCCTTCAAGAGACTTTTTTTTTTTTTTGCATTTTTTCTCAAACTTATTTTACTTTGGAATACTTTGTTTCTTTAACACTTTCAGGGTTAATGTTCTAAAGAACAAATATGAGGAAGTGCTATTGTAGAATATTAATGTACAGACCCATTTCACCCAAAGGTCACAGAGACTGAAAGTCATCTTTCAAAGCATTCCTTGAGGCCTTTCAAGGTTATGCTTACTCTCCCTCAACAAGCCAGAAGAGTTAGTTCAAAAGAGCAAGTAAAATATCCCATAACCCAAATGTCTGGATAAATGATGGGGGACAGAGGACAGCTAAGGAGCAGAGGAGGGTTGGAGTGCAGAGAGAACAAATCACAATGGCTTGAGCTCCAGATCATCTGAAAGTCATATATTAAGACACTTTTAATTGCAGTGAATTGCAACCACCAGAGTAGGCTGAACAAAATGATTATGTCCTATGAGGATACAAGGCTTTCTCTGGACACCAGAGTGGATGACTGTGGACCTCAAGGACACGTGGAACCGGATGCCATCAAAGAGCCCTCTCTGTCAGGGCTCCTCAGTGCCCCCTTCACTCTTACCTCTCCTGGGACACCTATGTGTTTCCTTCTTGGTTGACAAGATGGAGAATATGGCAACCAACAGTTCCAGACTCCGCATACTACTGTCTGGTCATCTGAAGACAGCCTCAACTGACTCGATCCCAAATTCCTGATGAGGGATCCGGGTCAGGCTGCTAGCTACTGCTGAGAACAGTCGGTGGTCACATGGCCTGCCAGTCACACTAGGACCACGTGACTGGAGGGATGCCCATGGACACCTGCATACAAGTGGGGGCCCAGCAGACCATCGATTAGACGGCGTTCACATCCAAGGATGTTCTGTGTGCACAGTTGCTTTTCCTACAGCTCTTTCTTGCCTTCTATGCAAATAAAGAAATATAATTTTTGTGGTGACTCGGGAACTCTCAGTCCTCCAGAACCACGATCCAGAACACCAGGTCTCCTCTGCGTACCTGTACATGTGCCATATGGAGGGAACACCGCAGAGTGTGCTAGATAGATGTGAAAACCATCTTACCCAAGTAACACGAGAGCAGCTTGCATTAAAAAGAAAAAAAAAAAAGATTTGTTTCTTTTCCCTAAAATTTGAGTCCGCGAAGGGAAATTTGGTTAATTAACAATATTTGTTTTTGGAAACTGGTTATTTGAAGCTTCACTGGGCAGGATTTCAGTTGTTTTCAGCTATTACATCCTCCGTATTTAATGCCATCATTCTGAAAATGGATTGACTTCAGAAGTATTTTTCTCTTGCTGTGGAGATTTTGCACACTGGCCCAAATGGGTTTTTATTTTCCATTTTAATTTATACAGTATAAATACGATGTTGGACTTCTTTGGACTTAACAGCTTCACTGTGCAGATGTTTCTTGAAAGACTTTTGAATTCATAGTGTTGGTTTTAAAAACATTTTTTTTATTAGCCTGGCTGCCTGCCAGGAAAAAAAAAAAAAACAACTACTATTCCATTTTGGATATAACTGTAAGATTTTCTCTTTCCCTGCTCTTTCCCCACCCCCCAGCCGGCTCCATGGTTCCTAGGATTAAAAAAGCCATAGTGACATCTTGTGGTCAACCACCAGAGACACAGCAAAAAGGGGTCATGGTAGGATGACAGATGTGGTCTAGTTCATTCTCCCACAAGTATTTCTTAATTTACTTTATTTGCTCTTTATTTACCATTTGGCTCAAGTAAATCACCCAAGATTTCCAGGTTGTTTTGCTTTATGAAAAATATCAACTTTACCCCCATAGAAAGGATAAACACTCTATGTTCTGGAAAGGAAAGGAAGGCCGTAACCCCGGCTTTTTGTCGGGCCCCTTGTAAAAACAGTGTTGCGCAAGCTACTCAGTAATGAATCTGACAAATATTCAAAACTTTTCCCTAAAAAAGGGACAAAAAACAATGTAGAAATAATGATTTTAAATGGGCTTTCATTTATTATTCTCAGCTTTCAAAAAGTAGCTGATGGTTTGCTCACTTCAGTTGTTTACTATTTAAATGAAAACGTATAAACAATAACTCTCCAATCTTTATGTCCTTTCCCTAACGTCAATGGAGATAAAATCTGCTTGCCTAATTCTTGACTTTTAAAAGAAAAATGTACCAAACATTATGCAGCAGTAAAAAATTATTCTTACCAGAAACTTTATAAAACACAGAAGAAAGATGTGATAAAATGTTAAAAAAGACACCAAATTATATGTAAAGTATGATCCAATCACATATCAGTGTGAACATGGGTGTACGTGTCTACATGAGTGTGGACGTAAAAGTCAATGTCAAGGTCCATGGAGAAGGGTGTAGACAGAAGTAAGCCCAGAGGGAAATACATATACTAATAAACATTTTCTGTTTCATGACATTATAAATATTTGTTTTCCTACGTTTTTCTCCATTTTCTATTTTTTCTTAAATGAGCATATATTAAAACCATAATCAGGAAAAATATCCAGCACTTTTTTGTAAGGATCAAGTTTCTATTTGTTTATATGTAAAATATCTCCATTTGAGGATGACCTGAAAGCATGAAAAAAAATTGCTGCGAAGCGAGATGCACAGCGATGTGCTGAGACGAGAGGACCTGAGTGAGTGGGTCACAGACCAAGAGCAAGAGTTGAAATGCTTAGAATTCCAGAAACATAAAGGCCTCTCCCGTCTTTTAGGTGCTTCTTCGTGGAGCTGGGGGAACGGGGTCTCTCTCTGGTGTATAAGGCCACTCACTGCAGGAGAAGTTTGCCAAGACTTTCAGAGAAACTGTGAAGTCTGTCTTTGGTTCCAAAATGTGCATCGGACTTTTTATTCACTACATACTGTAGGCCAGGTGCTGTGCTAGAATCTTGACATATATTATTCTAATACTGACAATTCGGCAAGGTATTTATAAAGGTGAGAAAATTGAGAGCTGGAGAAATTAAGTGCCCTAAATCATACAATGGCAGCCAGGCTGGCGTTTAAACTCTGTCTCTTTGGGCTTTATCCTACACCTGCCTCTCACCATCCTTTTCAGCAGATGAAATAACTCCACATACACCTTTAGTGTCTCAGATCTCCAGAATCACAAGACCAAATTCCTTTAAGAGCCAGTGAAATATCCCAAGAGGAATCCCTAGCAGGTGCCCCTCAAATCCCGCTGTTAATGGTGAACAGCTTTTTCCACCTGCTTCTCATTTTCCCATGGAAGGAGAGGTTTTCTGCTCTACTCCCCAGGAAAGAGCGGTAAATACTTCTGGTTGCCTCTCTTCCCCGTCAGTCAGCCCCACAGGCAGAGTAGTGTCGATATTTGTGAGAGTCTGACATCCATTGGATCATGCTAACCAAGGGGCAGGACCACTGCACTGTAAAGGTAACACACATAAAGCCATCAGTCCCCTCTATGTTAATCGATGTGTTATACAAAGCCAATATTATCTTTTTAAACTAAATAAGCTCATTCTGAAGTTGAGATGGGAAAATAAGCAAATAGAAGTGGTCAGGAAAATTCTGAAAAAGAATCGTTACCAGATATTTTTCCAAATTAAAAAAAAAAAGCTATATAAAAGCTATTATAGCTATAGTGATTTAAAATTGTATAGTACTGGGCGCCTGGGTAGCGCAGTTGTTGGGCGGCTGCCTTCGGCTCAGGGCGTGATCCCAGCATTCCAGGATAGAGTCCCACATCGGGCTCCTCTGCTGGAAGCCTGTTTCTTCCTCTCCCACTCCCCTGCTGTGTTCCCTCTCTCGCTAGCTGTCTCTCTGTCACATAAATAAATAAAATCTTTAAAAAATAAATAAATAAATAAAAATGTATAGTACTGACCATTTTTTTGTTATTGAGTTGATGAGCTTTTTATATACTTTGGACATTAGCCCCTTGATATATGATTTGCAAATATCGTGTCCCATTCATTAGGTTGCCTTTTTGCTTTGTTGATGGTTTCCTTCCTTGGACAGAAGCTTTTTAGTCTAATGTAGTCCCATTTGTTTATTTTTGCTTTTGTTGCTCTCGCCTTTGGAGTAATATCCAAAAAAAATCACTAAGACCAATGTCAAGGAGCTTACCATCTATATTTTCTTCTAGGTGTTTTACGGTTTCAGGTGTTAGGTTCAGATCTTAATCTATTTTGAGTAAGTTTTTGTGTATAATATGAGATAATGGTCATTTTCATTCTTTTGCATGTATCTGTCCAGTCTTCCCATCACTATTTATTGAAGAGATTGTTCTTTCCTCATTGTATATTCTTGCTTCCTCTGTTATAAACTGACAATATATTCATGGGTTTATTTCTGGTCTCTATTCTGTTCCATTGATCTATGTGTCTGTTTTTATGTCAATACCATACTTTTTTGATTATTAGAAATTGTAGTATAGTTTGAAATCAGGGAATGCGAATCCTCTGGCTTTGCTTTTCTTTCTCAGTATTGCTTTGGCTATTTGGGGTCTCTTGAGATTCTGTACAAATTTTAGATTTGTTCTAGCTCTGTGAAAAGTACCATTGGAATTTTGCTAGGCATTGCATTGAATCTGCAGATTGCTCTGGGTAGTATGAACATTTAAAAAAGCTAATTGTTGGGATGCCTGGGTGGCTCAGTCAGTTAAGCGTCTGCCTTCAGCTCAGGTCGTGATCCCAGGGTCCTGGGATCGAGTCCCACATAGGGCTCCTTGCTCAGCGGGGAGCCTGCTTCTCCCTCTGCCTGCTGCGCCCCCTGCTTGTGCATGCCTACTTGCTCTCTTTCTCTCTCTGACAAATAAATAAATCTTGGAAAAAAATTTTTTTAAACAAAAAATTTTTTTAAATTACCCCATAAGCACAGAATATCGTTCCATTTATTTGTAGCTCCTTCAATTTCTTTCATAAATGTCTTATAGATTTCAGTGTATAGGTCTTTCGCCCTTAAATTTATTCCTAGGTATTTTATTCTTTTTGATGCAAATGTACATGGGATTTTTTTAAATTTCTCTTTCTGACAGTTTGTTATTTGTGTTAGAAACAAAGCAGATTTTGTATATTAATTTTGTATCCCAAAACTTTACTGAATTCATTTATTAGCTCTAACAGTTTTTTGGTAAAGTCTTTAAGGTTTTACTATCTATCATGTCATATCTGAAAATAGTGATCAGTTTTACTTCTTCCTCTCCAATTTGGATCCTTTTTATTTCTTTAACTTGCCTAATTGCTGTGGCTAGTACTTCTAATGTTATTTTGAATAAAAGTAGCAAGAGGGGACATCCTTGTCTTATTCCTGTTCTTAGAAGAAAAGATTTCAGCTTTTTACCACTGAGAATGATATTAACTGTGGGGTTTGTCATATATAGCCTTTATTATGTTTAGGTACATTTCCTCTATACCCAGTTTGTTGAGAGTTTTTTCATAAATGACTGTTGAATTTTGTCAGATGACTTTTTCTGCATCTATTGAGGTGATCATATGGTGTTCATCTTTCATTCTGCTAATATGGCATATCTCAATGACTGATTTGCAAATGTTGAATCATCCTTGCATCCCTGAAATAAATCCCATTTGATCATGGTGGATGATCCTTTTAATGTATTGTTGACTTTGGTTTGCCAATTTTTTGTTAAGCATTTTTGTATCTATATTCATCAGGGATATTGACCTATAATTTTCTTTTTTCCTTTTTTTTTCTTTTTCTTTTGTGGTATCTTTGTACGGTTTTGGTATCAAGGTAACGCTGGTCTCATAAAACGAGTCTGGAAGTATTCCCTCCTCTTCAATCTTTTGGAAGAGTTTGAGAAGGCATATTAAATTTTCTTTCAATATTTGATAGAATTCACCAACATACTCACATCTTTACCCACCTTTTTTTATGCTTGATATTTCCTCCTGAATCCCAATAATTACAGATTTGTTGCACACTGAGCACTTTGATTAAATGCTGACAGCAATCCTAGGATGTAAAGATTATTACTATCCTCATTTTTTAAATAAGGAAGAAGAGGCTCCAAGTGGTTAAATGTTGCCTAGCATTACACAAGCTAAAAAGTAGAAAGGCTGAAATTCTACCACAGATTGATCATTATTTCTCTTTCTCTGTATCTAACAACTGCCAATTCTCTCTACCCTGCTCTCAATACCCACTTAGGACTCTGTCTTTATTTGGTTCTCTTTCTGGTCCTTTTCCTTGGCATATTAAATCTTACATATTCCTTTGGTTGCAGTGTCTACAAATTCTGTGGTTACCAAGCCTAGCTGCACATGGACTCTTGGGAAGATTTTAAACATACCTATGACCAGAATTCACCCCCTAGATGCTGTGTTTTAACCAGTCCAGGATGAAGTCTAGGAATCAGAATTTTCAACCCCTTACCTCCACTCCAGATGTGTTTCCCTCAACTTTGTATCCCTGGTGCCTAGAGGACATTCACTAAACATTAAATGAGTGAATGAATGGATGGATGGATCAAAGATGAACAAATGAGCAAACTTTAGGGGGAAGGTAGCAACGAAAATTATTTTTTGACAATAAGACAAGAGCAATTTTGGAAGACTCGGGCTAGGTGGAAGTTCAAGATAAATGCAGAGTCACTTTGATCTCCTCTGGGAGGCTGGAGAAGAAGGAAGCTGCATCCTGTAACCCAGTCCAGAGCCCCACACAATGGAAAACTATAAATAGCAGCCCTCGATCACATGAGGGTTATGTAATACAAGGTTCACAGACCAGGCTGCCGTTACCACTCAGGCTTAAGTTGCACTGAAATGGAAACTCAGCTGATGCCCTATGTATTAATTTCTCCAAAAGATGCAAGCCTCCCAGCCTTGGCCCAGACCATCGATTGGCCCATGTTCGAGGTAGGTTGCTGGGGCCTTCCTTGCTGAAGAACCCCTGCTGTCTTTGCAGATAAGTAGAAAATTTCAGCTGAAGAAATTATTTTTATTTGCAAAGATATGACCTGGATTTCTTCAGATCAAGTGAAAAGGCAGTGCATATCAGCTTTTCAGACACTTGGAAACACTGGGGCACGAGCTCCAGAAAGGAGTTAGATATGCAGACTTGCGTGTACGGTTCCAGAGAGGTTACCCCTGCTTGTTCCTCCACTTGAGATTTGCTATCATCCGAAAACCTTTTGCAGACACCCACATCCACTCTGTGTCATTTAACTCTATTAGAAGGGATTTGTCATCTTCTATAAAATGATAGGGCACCCTCCTTGCCTGGGAAAGGGATCCCAGAGCTACCCCCGAATACACAATTGATTCTCACTGCTTGGTAAAGAGGGCCTTGGAAATAATAAACTTTTCCAGGACGCAAAGGGTAAGTATGTGGCGGCAGAGACTGATCCCATATTCGCCTTTCCCTCTCTGATGCACAGCTAGCCCTCACTTCCCTGTTGTTCTTGCAGTTAGGCATGGCCATGTGACTATGTTCTAGCCATCAGGACTTGAGAAGTGGGGTGTGCCACGTCCAGACCTGGCCATACACATTTCTCCATGTTTGTATCTGCCTTCTGGATGGCTGGAATGGAGACGCCTCCTCGGGCAATTCTGGAAACCATGAGTTGAAGATAGCACTGAGTCTGGATCCCTGAATAATGACCTTCAGGAAAGCTGTTCCGTCATCCTTCTCATTACCCAGGCTGCCATTAGAGCAAAAAATAAACTTCTATTGTGTTCGAGCCATTACACACTATAAAGTCTGTCTCTTACAGCAGCTAGCCTTCCCTACCTCGTCATGACGTCATCCACATGTCATGACACTGGCAGCAAGGACAGGAATCCCTCATTTGCTTTGGAAGAAAAGATTCTCCAGAATGGCCTACCCGCCCAAAAACTATCTTGCCAGCCTGTCTTTGCCCTCAGGAGGCCCTAGAAATTGAGAAGCTCCGAATTGTTATCTGAAGCCAGGTGTGGATGTTTGCAAGGATCATCTGGTTTATGCCTGATGCAGATGAGCAATTCCTCCAAATTCCATCTCAAAACACAGACATTCTATGCAAGGACTTTAGTAAACACCAGAACCGGAGGAAAAGGACACCTCAGAGTAAAATTCAAATTATGCTACAGATGGGTTTCTGGAACACACAAAATTGAAATTTTTATCAAACTGATCATATGTCAAGAAGATAAAAAAGAATCTGTCTTTAAAGATCTTTCTGGGGGCGCCTGGGTGGCTCAGTCAGTTGAGCAGCTACGTTCAGCTGGGGTCGTGATCCCGGAGTCCAGGGATCAAGCCCTGCATGGGGCTCTCTGCTCGGCAGGGCGTCTGCTTCTCCCTCTGCCCCTCACCCCATTCACGCTCTCTTCTCTCACTCTGTCTCTCTCTCTCAAAAAAGAAAAAAAAAAGTTCTGCAATTCTAACAAGCACAATCCACATTCCCTGAGTACTTTTTGAATTATCATAGACTAGTAATCCTTTTAGTGAAACACAACCTATATTCTGCAAAAGCTATCAATGATTTCAATGATAAACAAGATGCAAGCAGAGGTGGGATGGAGAAAGAAGAAAACAGAACCCTTAGATAAAAGCAAAAAATGATCTACAGTCCAGAAATCCCCCGTGGTACAGCAAAAAGGATGCCTAGGCCAGAAAGCAGGCAGAGTGTCCCATGTGCAGACACTGGGTGAATGAGAATTTACACTTGTCAGTGAAGCTGGTAGAATGCTCTGGAATTGACACATGGGAACCCTGCTGGACATCTGTTACCAAATGTCAGTGCCTGGCAATAGAAGAGACGGGAACTCAGGACTCCAACTGGTTTTCCTCTAACTGCAGCTAGGTGAGGAACAAGGACTGAAGGGCACTTCTTTGGGAAAATAGGTGAAAAGTAACTACAGAAGAGCCCCAACAAGAACTGAAGTGGATACTCCAAGTGGAGGGGAAAAAGCAAGCTCTTAAATCTCAGGATCCTGACAGGAAGGAAGGGCTTATTGAGGGAAGAAGAAATCGATCCCTCCTCTGTTTGTGTTAGAGACACAGTCTGGCACAGTCTGTAGGAACTGACTTGAACTTTACACTCTAGAAACCTTGTATAATTCTCTTCTCAGCCATCAGGCCAAATCCCAACTCAATGACTTTGGAAAGCTTCCCAAATGAGCCTTTCAGTAGGAAGGAGAAGCAGTGTAGCTGTGGCTTTAGAGCACTGAACCCCAAATTCTTGATTTCCCACCCCACCAATAAAATACTACTGAGCACAAATGTGTATTTATTGATTCACAAAGTATGTATTTGAGCTACTGTGTATAATACTAACACAGTTTAGATCATATAAAACATATTCCCAGTAAAAGAAATGTTACAAGTATAAATCAAAATATTATTTTCTATGCCCCAAATGGGTTGTCTTTTAGACCCCCATGTTGGATACCATTCCCTTCAATCCTGTTCCCAGAAAAGAGACCTGTCTTCACAAGAGTGATCGTGGTAACAAAAAGATGAAAAACTCCTGGCCTGTGCTTTACCTAAAACATACCTTTACAGAGCTGTCCCCCCACTGCATCTAGGTTGAAAGTGCGGATTGCATGCTATCTATCGAAGTCTGTTGCCCGAGTAACCAGAAGAATCATGTGGAAACAGAGCTCTTTCAGGAGATAAGTCATGTTTTATTTATCTGTCCTCCTCTAGGGCTAACAGGGTGTCTTACACTGAGGACATGCTGGGTACTCAGTGATGCCTGTTAAATTCAACCATGAATGAGTCAATGACTGAACACATTGAATGGATATGTGAGAAACATTTTTAAGCCACGGGAAAAATACAATTAAGGTTTAATTCTCACTTGTCAGTGACCTATCTCCATGACGGGGGAAATGTACATCTTTTGCCTTGCCTTTAACTCGGTTCAAGTTCTTTCTAACTTCTCATCGAGAGCTCTCTTCAAAGGCGTTCAGGGTCTAGGCAGGTACCAGATGCCTGAAGACCCGCCCAAGCAACAGGAAGAAGCGGTGGAAACTGGCTAAGTGGAGCATGTATAAGGTCTAAAGGGGGGAGGGGGGAGCGTGTTTACCTCTCTTAGGCTGTGTTTTCTTCTCCAGGTGTCTAATGGTTTTGCAACATGTCTCATCAACTACATTATAAATCTAAAGAGGTCTGGGAATGTAGGGTGTTTCTTCTTCTGTCCCCACAGTGGTCTGATGGAATACAAACTAGACTTAGGCTCCAAACCTCCAACTCTCCCACCTCACTGGCCAGATGGCCTTGGACATCCATGATGCAGAGTTTCTTCAGCCAGCCAATGAGAATAGCTCTACTTGCCTCAAAGGGATGTTCAGAAGAACAGACAAGACTTGCAAACTGTGATACTGTACAGAAAGGTAAGGAATTACAATGATAATTCAAGTAGTGAATAAATACCTGTTAGAATGCTTTGAATCGAGAGGGATATAATTTTTTACAGAATCAGTATATGCCTCTATTTAAGACTTCTTTAAAAAAATATCATCTATAGAGAGAATATACAGAGAAAAAATTTGAAAGTAGAGATCAAGTTAACACAGACATCAACAGAATACACTGTCATCACCAATGAACCTGAAAATTTTGAACTTTATGATTTTAAGGTAGATAAACAAGTATTGAATGCTTTTCCACTTTATAGTTTAAAGTATATGTTAATCCTATTTGTGTTTTATTGGACAGGTAATGTATCTATTATAAAATATTAGCTCCTAAACACTATAATAGTTGTCACTGAAATACAACTGGATAGAATTACTCTTAAATTTTATTTTCTTCTTTGTGTATTTCTCTATTCTTCAAATTTTCTTCAATAAACACAGCATACAACCTTTTTTCCTGATTCTGAAATGTTAAATAAGAAAAAACATTGCCTGTGGAGTGGTGGCTGATCACAGATTTTTATTTTTATTTATTTATTTTTTTTTTAAGATTTTATTTATTTATTTGACAGAGATAGAGACAGCCAGCGAGAGAGGGAACACAAGCAGGGGGAGTGGGAGAGGAAGAAGCAAGCTCATAGCGGAGGAGGAGCCTGATGTGGGGCTCGATCCCGTAACGCCGGGATCACGCCCTGAGCCGAAGGCAGACGCTTAACCGCTGTGCCACCCAGGCGCCCCTGATCACAGATTTTTAAAACTGTGGTAGGAGGTAAGGTAAGGAAAAACTTATCAAAACGACATAGTCAATTTGTAGGAAATATCTAATTAAATTACAACCTGATTTAAAAATTCTTGATCAAGGGGTGCCTGGGTAGCTCAGTAGGTTAAGCATCTGACTTCAGCTCAGGTCATGATCCCAGGGTCCTGGGATCAAGTCCCACATCAGGCTCCACACTCAGCGGGGAGCCTGCTTCTCCCTCTCTCTCTCCCCATCCCCACATTTATGCTCCCTCTCTGTCTGTCTCTCTCTCAAATAAATGAAAAAAAAATCTTTAAAAAAATATATAAATAAAAATTCTTGATCAAAACCTCTTTGATCTGTTGTTTAAAAAAACTGCATAATATTCTATCTTTGTGTAAAAACAGGCAAGTGTAACAACATACATTCATTTTTGCTTGAAATATTTAGGAGAGGGGTGGTGAGGGGCGTGAAATGTTAGGAACCTCGATATGAGGATAAGAAGCAAGACTTTGTGTACTTTCTGTTATATTGTTTGAATTTTTAAAATACCATATGCAAGTAATAACCGTTCTAAAATACAAGTATCATGAAAGCTCCTGACCTTTGTTGTGGGGAGTCAGTCCTCACAGTGGGTTTGTGCTAGAGGATGCCATTGCCAGTGGAAAGAGAAATGTGCAGGCCTGTGGGGCAGAGAAGTGCCAAGCTGGTCCTGAGCTCATTTTCCTCAGCCTGCTGAGGAGTCGTGCTTGGATTTATCTGCTTCCTGTGGCAGCGCAAGTCTCCGGCTCCACACTGCCTGTGTGTTGACTGTTCCAACCCAGCATGGCTCTTGGTTGCCAGTTGGCTACATTGAACCTAGCCGGTTACATTTCAGGGACTTGCCCTGTCCAATAAACTTTCCAAGCCAGGCTCAGTCTAAGCCGAAAGAAACTGTGCTTGTGTTCAACTTAACCTGAAGTGCAGTTGAGCTAGAAAAGCCTGGGAGGTGCCCCCAGTGAAGCCAGCATTCTCTAGGCTCCAGCTGGGGTCTGCGGCAAATACACCCCCATACCTCCTCCTCGAGTCCATCCATCTAGTCTAAAGGGAAACACTGAGTGTGGTTTTTGACTAGCCAGCTGCAAGCCACTTCTCTGCACACTCCCTGTCAAGGGGACTTGGGTTGTAGAAGTTTGTCAAGTACAAGTCATCTGGTAGTACAACGTAGCTCCTGGTTGGTAGATCTTCTTTTCTTTCTTTCTCTTTCTTTCCTTCTTTTCTTCTTTTCTTTCTTTCTCTTTCTTTCTTTCTTTCTTTCTTTCTTTCTTTCTTTCTTTCTTTCTTTTTCAAGGTGGATTTTGTCTTATCAGTGATGTTTCATGCAGCTCAGAGAAACATTGCAACTTTGTGAAAACTACATTAAAATCTGAAACTTCTGGGGCACCTGGGTGGCTGGCTCAGTCAGTTAAGCGTCTGCCTTCGGCTCAGGTCATGAACCCAGGGTTCTGGAATTGAGGCCTCCCTAAGGGGAGCCTGCTTCTCCCTCTCCTCCCTGCTTGTGCTGTCGCTATCTCTGACTCTCTCTCTCAAACAAATAAGTAAAATCTTTAAGAAAAAGTTAGAAACTTCTGTCCATGAAAAAAAAACATCCACTGAAAAATGGCAAGATGGGACAAAGAATGGGAGAAGACATTTGGCACACATATAACCAACGAAGAGTTAGTATGTCAACATAAGCAACTCCGATAAATCAATAAGAACCAAACAATCTAAAAACAGGTAAACAAGCAATTCACCAAAAGGAAAATCTCAAAAAGGTCTATATAGAAAGACCCTCGTCTCAAGAAAAAGAAACTAAAACTTCAGTGAAATATTCTTTTAAACCATTTAGATTAGCAAAATTTAAAAAGCTTGACAAGACTTAATATTGGTTAAGATCATAACAATAGGAACACATACACTGGTGTTAGAAGTAGAAATTGGTGCCCCCACTTTGGAGAGCAATTTGAAGGTAAGATATGCACAACCTACATATTAGGATGTAACAGGAAAACAAAAACCATTCCAAGCACTGGAACAGAAGGAGTTTAAGGAATTGGTTACCGGGGGATTGAAAGCCATAAGTCAAAAAGCAGTGAGGCAGCCAGGGACAAGCCAGCTCAGGAACCCGCTACTACACCAGGCTACAGAGGCAAACAGCAGCGGCTACTGAAGACCAGGAGTTAGTGAGGCTCTGGGCAGAAGTGAGAACCCGAGCGACGTGACCGATGGGAATTGTAAGAGCAGAAGTGACCCAGGCTGAGCAAGAGGGCGATGAGCATTCTCACTTCTCTCTGACCTCCCTTCCCACTCTCTCACTAGTGCCTCCCACTGGCTACACCCAGAAAGCAGGCAGGTGACCCAGGAGGCTGAGCCAGACAACCTATGTGGATCAGGTCCTGAGATAACAGAGCGGAGCAGGGAAAGGACAAGGAATGGATCTGCCAAAAACAAAACAAAAACCAAAAAACCTCAAACCAAAAACCCTTGCACACAAGCAAATGGAGACATATGGAATAAAACTTACAGTGACAATGTTCATAAAAGCAAAACATGAGATGTAATTGTCTATTAAGAGAGGAATAAATTGTAGTAGAGTCATACAATGGAATACTCCACAGAAGTTAAAGCAAATGAACTAGTTACATTTATCAACATGGATGAATGTCACGGAGCCAAACAAAATAAATTTCAGAAAGTTTAATATTTATGTAAAGCATAAAAGCATGCAATATGATGATGATAGACAAAGATATGTTGTACAGGTATAAAGAAAAGTTGAAAAAGTATAAAGAAATATATCTTTTGTGGGGAGAAAAGGAGATGTGAACAGGAAGAGATACTCTGAAGGTTTCAAATGTAACAATAATGACACTGAGTGATGGATACATAGGGCAGTGTATATAGTTTATATAAAAACATTTCATATTACATTAAATTTTAGTCTTACAAAGGAGCTTGGAGGAGTATTAACAATATGGCTCTTCGAAATGGCAGGCGGACACCGTTATGTTTGTTACGGACGCAGGGCTGGATGCCATTGGCAAGACCGTCCCAAGAAACCCCCTTCCAGCTGTCTCTCCTGCTTGAACCCAATCCAGTCCGGCAAACAATCTACCCTTGCCCCTGTAAGCTCTAGACATGCAGGTGGGAACCAGCAGTGGTATTCTCCTGACTACCCTGCAGATATTCTGGGTAGAAGTTAAGCTCCCCGTCAGTTGACTTCAGTTTTCTCAGACCTCACCCAGGCACTGATTCTGTCTCATGATGGCAAGAAACACACTCCAGAGCTCTTCAAAGGGTCCCTTTGCATCTCTCCTCCATTAGGCCTGGGTGAGATGGTAGCATTCCCAAAGCATGGCACAGCTCTCAAAAATCACCATCCCTAAATCTCTCTTCTCCACTCTAGGCCTTGTTACTTTTTTTTCTTTGGCTAGATCTAAGCAGGGCCAGCTTCACCGGCATGTGACCTGGGCAGTCACACAGGACCCAGCACTTCAAACCTGTGCTTGGTTTAATGCTTTGCTGGGGCTGTGTGGAATTTCCTAATTTTTGAGCAAGAAACCCCACCTTTTCATTTTGCACTGGGCCCCAGAAATTGTGAAGCTTATCCTGGGCCTAGGAGCTGTGGGCAGTTTCTGAGAGCCATTTCCTTACAGATGTGCATATCAGCTATGAAGTTTTGACGACTACTCCAGTAGCTGATAGCTATCTCACTGGCCTAAGTCAAACCAGGCAGGAAGAATCCCATTCTTATATCCCATTCCACTACTTACTTGCTTGTAATTGGTCTTCCCAACAAGGAAATGTGAAGTTCACCAAGTTGAACACTGTCCTCATGTCCTAGCTCAGTATCTGGCTCATAATATATGTTCAATAAGTACTTGTTGGATGAACATTTATAAAATACTACACCCAATAACTTTCTGTGAAAATCATATGCCTGATTTTATACAGAGGATACATTCTTGAAGAACTTGCATAATACGATACTGAAATAAGTGTAAAGTAGGGAGATGCTTCCTCAAAAGCTACAACTAATATTTTTGCTTTAACTATTTGTATTTTTTCAAGAGTACCACTAACAATTTATGGAATACTTGCTCAAAAATGTACCATGGGAGTTGTTTGGCCTTCTTGGTGACATTAAAGCATGTCTCAAGTTCATTCCCAAATGCCTAATTTTTAGGCCTATTTTTCAGCACCAGCTATGGACCCCCATTTAATGAGTGTGCAGATGAGATTGCTTCAGGATGTAAAAATATTATAAAATTATAAACAACAAATTTTAAAGTAAGTATAGCATCATAACACCCCCCCCAACCTTCAGGAGTTCTAATTCAGGGAGACCCCAGCCTGGCTCATGCGACACTGACAAAGGGCTGCAAATTTCTGTGCTGCCAGCCAGACTGCAGTGCGGCAATAGCATAAGCCAGTCTTACCTTTTACTCGGCTTGCCAACCTTAAGATACATTTTTAAAAATTGGGGGTATTTGCATTATTTCAAATTCCACATGGGTTTAAACATAACTTGATAGTATTTGACATTTGCATAATGAAATTCACACAAATATAACCACAGTATATGTCACTAGGTTATCTGGGTTTTAATGTGTCCATAAACACTGCTTTAAACCGAACGCCATAAATAGTAGATGGTGAATAAGCAAAGAAGCAATCGCTTTGTACAGCACCAGATGACCTAAAGTGGTTTTGGCAGCAAAATCAAACACAGGAATACTTTCTTAAATTCATTTGCTCCACGTGGCAAAAGGAGGAAGTAAAATATCTGGCTAATACCTAATATTTAAATCCTAGACAAAACATTTCAGTGCAAATAGGGAAGTGCTTTATTTACTCTGATCCAAGTCAAAGGTAGTTGGATAATTAGTTTTCTTTAAACAACATTCAGCTTTGCTGACATCTCATTTTCCAAAAGCAGCTGTTAGCCAAATATAGTATTGTTTATTCACTCCCCGGAAGGCTGTTTTTAAAAAGTGCTTCTTCTGGTAAATATGTTGCATCACATAATTGGAGATAACAGGAAAAGTAGGAGTTGCTGTTTGGATTTAAATAAACATCTGCTCAAAAGTCCAGTTTTCTGTTTGCAAATAATTCTTTTATTTTTTGCCATTAGGCACATTGAATTGTTTATTCCTCGCTTGTGGGCCATGTTAGGAAATACTGCAAACATGGTAATACGTATTTCTCTTGAAAAATAATAAAAGAGATGAAGTTGAACTCTTTGCCTTTTCTTTTATTATACATGTCAGCTAATACGTTAGCTATTCCAGTGCCAGAGACCTTTATGAATATGTAATATTAACTAGCACAATGTTTATTATCTAATATATACTTAAATTGCAGCGGGATCAAGTTTTTTGTTTTTAGAAAATGTCTATTTAAAAATATCCGTAGCATCAGCGTTAAGTCCCGGATTATCCTGTGAAGGGGAGGAGAAAGCGAGAATTGCTATTGCTTTTGCAAAACACTCGGTTCCTATCATCACCATGTGCTTGGCTTGCTTGTGCGACTTGCATTGTTGGCTATTTCCTTTGTAATTTCCAGGAACTGAAAATGTATGTAACTTTCTTTGATCCAACTACCATTTTCTCCTGATTACTTGGGTTTTCTCCTGCCTGAATATTTCATCCTTAAAATACATTTCTTTGACTCCATTATCGACCCAAATTCACTGTCAGAGCCCATCTAGAACAGTAGAAATCTCTTTAAACTGGACATCAGAAAGCCTAGGTTCTAATTCTCACTCTATTGCTACAATCCACAGGTTCCTCCTGGGGAAAATAAGGATTAAATTGATGTCCGAGAGAGCCCATTCAATTCTACAAGTTTATTTCACTAACGAATTAATAAAATTTATTGCTAAAAGTGGGTGGGTCACACAGTGAATGCCAAAATTGGGGGCAAGGAAGGTGAGATTTGTTTGTTCTTTAGAGTTACCCAACCTGCTATGACCTTCTAGTTAGCATGGCTAATTAAGAGCTCCCAACATATAATTCACATCACAGTTGTCATGCAGCTCACGGGGCTTCAGACTGATGTTGACGGGTCAAAAAAACATTCTGTGCTCACCTGGGAATTTGCAATCTTTTTATGTTCTGAGCTGTTTTCCATTAGTGCTTGTGCATGAGAAGTATTTCAAACAAGAAGCCAAAAAGCACTTCTAAAACTACGTTCAAATTCTTGCAAGATTTAAGATGGAGCAAATGCTCTGCCTCCCATTTGGATCCTTGAAGCAGTGAACACACTTCATGAAGAACACAATATTTTCTTACACATAAATATGTTTGTCGTAATACCAGAACCATTGAGACAAATGGCTATGTTCAGCTGGGAAATGTATCTTTTCTCTCTGTATTATAAAGAATGTGTTATGGTACAATTATTCTTGTGGTTTTATAGTTCAGGGCACTTTTATAGTACAGGAAGCTTCTGTCTAGTGAAATAGCATATGCTACTTAATTACTATAAAGCTCTTTGCAAATATAAAGAACTAATACTCATTAGCAAATAAATTTTCCAAATACATCTACTCTTGTTATTCTATTATTTCCTTAACAGAGAAGTACAACACGGTTGTGAAATCCTATCTCAAGGAAGAGAATGATTGCCTGTAGAAAAGTGGATTTTACAGATTTCTATTCCTGATAGAGTAGGTATCCATAATATAAACATTTCCCCAAAGTTTAGAGGTTCTTTGAAAGGTCAATAGGCATACATTTATATCAGTACCATCCTACACAACCAGTACTAGCTGCAGTGAAAACTATGATTATGAGCAATAAAGAGCTTTCAAAGAAGGAAGATATTTAATTACATAAGAATGTATAACTACAAAGGTGTTTAAATAGAGGGCTCCTTTAAAATTATTCATCCAATTGTCTTGATATTGACAGCTGAATTATTCAGGACTCTGAGGTTTTAAACAACAGAAGCCCAACTCAAACTAGAATAAGCAAGAACAAAACAAAGCCCACAATCCCTACACCTACAAGGAATACGGAGTAGCTCATACAATTTTAAAGCAGCCCTGCAGGAACCAGGGCTGAAGACCAGAACCAGGACATCACAGTGCCAGGAATCTATTTATCACTTGTCAGCTCAGGTAGCGCCAGAGCTGGGGCGAAGCTGGCTCAGGCTTTCAGTTGTGTTCTCCCAGGTTAACAGTACCAGCAGAAAGAGGACTTCATTCTCTCAAGGTGTCTATAGCAAAAAGGACCCTCATGGGTCTTGTTCACGTCACTTGTCCACTCCTTGAATCAACTACTGCAGCTGGAGTGTGGTATACTGAGGCTGATCCAATCTGGGTCGTTCTTACGAACAAGGCATGGACAGCCAGAATTAAGAACCCCAATAGGACCACATGCTACAATAGTGGGGTTCTCCCAATAGAAGGGGATATTGCTACTTAAAATGGGATAGGAAAATGGACTAGACTGAAAACTGTTAATCTTACTCTGGTGACCTTGGTCTTTCACTCTTGAGATGGAGGTTTCTGATAATCTGTCAGGAGCGTCAGTGCTAATGAAGAGACCTGCAGGCCTGTTGTGTTGGTTCTGACCACCCAGAGTTTGGTGCTTCTTAGCATCTGGGCTGTCTTGGCTTCAGTTATTTGCCTACTTCTTCAGTGATTTCTTCTTAGGCTTTTGAAACTAGATACATGTTTTCTTTACAGATTTATCTTGGGAACCAATATGATGTCATGGGAAGAGAAGTCCAAAGCCCAAGATCCATCCTTGCTCTGGCATTTACTAGCCTTGTGGTCTTTGGGCAGTTCTACGAATCTGCTTCATCAACTATAAAATGAATGCCTGTTCCCACAAAGTTGCTGTGGAAAAACAGAGGAAATGTATGTAAAGCATAGTGGCTGCACACAACACATGGCCAACTATTACTGAAGGTGAGGTGCCACTACCTCTGGGCAAACTTTAAGGACTGGAATCATGTCTAATGCTTGAGTTACTAGACCAAGGGCTGAGAGGATGAGAGAACAAGACATGGCCCCTGCCCTCACTGGCCTTACACTTCAGTGAAGGAGAAAGTAAAAGAAGTGCTTTAAGAGGTGACGAGAAAAATTGCTAGGCGTGCAAAGAAATTACCACGTGCTAGGAACCTCACCTACACCTTCTCCCCCACCTAGCACTGCTGTTTAATGGACGTAAGCACGAGTTGCTGTAGCAGAAAAATAGCACTAACTGCCCAATTTTGGGTAATATATTGAAAAAAAGGACATTTAGGGCATCCTTGCAAAAATGGACATGTCTTATATATGCAGGATGCCTGGCAACCCTATCTCTATCCCTGACAATGCTACAATCCTGTTTCTATATTTCTATAAATATATTACATATATTGTACAGTGATGTCCACTGTACAAGTGAGGAAACCAACTCAGAGACACTGAGTAACTTATGCAAGGTCACAGAAATGGCGGAACTGGGAGCTGAACCCTTATCTCTGGGTTCTGAAGCCTGGAATCTTTACATCACACCATTCACTTTCCTCAACAATGAGGATGGAAGGTTTAGGTTCAAATTCCAGTTCAACCTTTAAATGTATGCCTGACTTTAGGTCTATTTCTCCTTCTGCACCTCCTGTATTTCCTTCTACAAAACCAACACGTTGGCCAAAGCCAGTTCTCTGGAATTCTGAGAACTACTCATTACTGATTCTCAAACTGTGGTCCCTGGACCATCAGCATCATCACCTGGGAACTTGTTAAGAAAGCATATTCATTGCCACACAAAACCTACTGAAACCTGGGCATAGACCAGAAATCTGTTTTAACAAGCTCTCCAGGAGATCCTAATGCAAATTGCTAAAGCAGACCTTCAGCATTCTAAAGGAATGCTACTATTGTGATACCTTGTCTTTCTCCTCTTCCAACAACCAAGTGTATGACTCGCAATACATTTCTTCTGAAGTTTTGTGGGGTTTTTCAAAAAGATTTTTTATTTGTCAGAGAGAGCAGGATCATGACCTGAACTGAAGGCAGACGCTTAATTGACTGAGCCACTCAGGCGTACCTGAAGTTTTTTTTTTTTCCTTAATGATTTTATTTATTTGAGAGAGAGAACACAAGTCAGGAAAGGAAGAGATGGAGGGGGGAGCAGACTCCCCACTGAGCAGGGAGCCTGATGCACAGTTCAATCCCAGAACCCTGAGATCATGACCTGAGCCAAAGGCAGACGCTTAATCGACTGAGCCACGTAGGCATCCCTCTTGTGAAGTTTTTAAGTTATCTTAAAAATTTGAAATTTACACTAAGGCATGGGACTAAAATATCTACTTTTGCTTTCAAACACCTCATTAAACTTCACCAAATGTACTAAAATTACAATGCTTGCCAATACCATTACTACCCCACCTTTGCCTTCTCTTACATGCTTTTAAGTCTGAAACACCTCTCCCTCTTCAAGGTCTTTAACTTTTAATCCCTCCATCCCTCCCTTTCCCTTTAGTCATTCAAGACTCTATCCATTTTGGCCCAAACCTAGTTAAATGATGCCCACTACTCTCTTCACTTCACACATATTCCTAATTGTCTCTGTTCCATCCACATGTAAAATGTTTCTATGGTCCTATGGAGCCCTACTGACTCGTTTGAATGTGGCAATGACTTAAGAGATGGGCCTGAAATTGACCCTATTATAAAGTACAGTTTGCTAAAAGGCACTAATGTAAAAAGTTGTTTCATCCAACAGAACTTTCCAGTTAAAAATTATTTTGCTAATTAAAAATTTAAGCCTATTAATCCAGGTCCCCAAAAGACCTCTTATTGGGCCATTTTATTAACTCACTTTAAAATACTATCATTTTTTCCCAAAACATTAAATTTATATATGCCATGTCCCCAAGATTTTATTGTACATTATGTATTAACCTCTGTATTAACTGCTTATATATTTAAACTTTAAAAAAAAACAACAAAAAAACCATCCTGTAAAGACTAGGGACAATGCTAACATATGGCAATTGTCACAGCGCTATGCTCAAGTGTATGAAAATCTTACACTGGTGACAAAATATATAGCCATCTCCCTCACTAAAGAGTGCAGACTGAAACAGAAATAGAACAAGTTAAAGATACTGCATGATGTTATGAAGTTTTAAGACAACTAAAACTAGATGTAGGTCCAAAGTCTCACCAACGACTTGTAACTGGTATCAGAATCAGCTTGGGGAACTTCTGAAAAAATAGTTTCCTGGGATACATTTCCCAGTTTCCAACTTCAGAATTGTTCAGGGTAGGACTAGAATTAGTCTCAGGTGTTTCTAGTGTACAACACATTGAAGAACTACTGGCCCAGAGACACATTCCATTTTAAAATTAATCAGAAGCACCACAGCACAAGCCAATTTAAAAAATATGCATGAGATGAGGGAGGACCCACAGTAGCTTTTCACCCAGACACTGAAGCTGACACAAACACGTTCCTTGGACTCCACCAATAAGTAGGACGCTCATTATAGCAGTTGATCACACTGTTCTACCATCTCACTTCCCTGGTCCACAAAGTACGTTCTAAATTGATGACTTACTGACTTTTCAAACAATTAAGACTCCATGGAGCAATCACAGTGAGGTTGCACGCTGCTTCTACCAAATCCATGAAGCCCCGAATATTTGTAACCCTCACATATCTATACATTGCTGAAACCGAAGTACCAAGAAATACTTAATTATAGAAGATACACTGAGTCTCTAGTCTACATTGGGAAGGGTTGTGATTAAGACTGGTCCTGAACCACTATGGGATTGCAATCCACAATTTGAAAAACAGAGCCGTTCAACACTTCACTTACAGGTAAGAAAACTCAAATCTGTAGGTATGTCGCTTCACCATCTCAATTAAATCTTTTGTGTGACCTTTCATTTACCAAATTTCCGCCATGAAATCTTAGCTCTTTATAATGTGATTCCAAACAACTTCCATCTCTAGGTTCTGCATTCTCTTATTGCAGGCTCGCTTCTACCAAAGAACCTGGGACAAGGCCACCAAAACTCTCATCTTACAAATTCCATTACCAAAGAAAATAATTCACACTTTCTCCTACAGAATGCAAAAATTCCAAGACAATATAGATTAAGTAGATCACACATTACAATATGCAACCAATTACACAGTAATGCCCATTCCAGCCATAGGTAACCGGGAAGAAAAATAGACAGTTATAGTTAGATGACAGATAGATGTACACTAGAAAGGACAGAAATCCTTACAGACATTTCTCTTGGCTATAACAAATAATTTAAATTAGGCTCCTTATAGACAGGAATCACAACAAGCAGCATTATTAATTTAACAATTCCTAAAGCTAGTGATTTTAGCTAAATATTTGTATATTAGAACATTCTAAGGCTGCTAAAAGCCAAGATTATGTCAAAATTTGCAAACAGATTTTAAGTCAGACTTGAAAGCCAAGATAAGCAACTCCTTTTTCTAGTTATTACCTCTGACCAAGGCATAAGAATTCACTTAGACAAATAGCTTTCATAACCTACCTAAAAATAGGCTAGTTCATAAATTTTCTAAACTGTTCTTCCCTGCTGTGAGCAGCCCTTGATCTCTGACTGTAAAACTTAGCAAACTTTGGCATGCTCTAATGTTAGTTTTATAAGTTACTGAAAACCTCTATAAATTTAGCATCATTTCTCAAATCTGGATAGTTTTCTCATTCTGAATGCTTAAACATTTAGATTACAAATTGAAATACCAGCAGAAAAAAACTTCATCTTTAGGCAGGTTGAATAGTTACCAATTGGCAAGAAACTGACAAAATTCAAACATTCAGAGCATCAAAACACTTCAAAGCTTTATGAACTTTGAACTTAGCACACTCCTAAATTTTAGTGGTCCCAACTACAGGAAAACCAGACTCTAAGGTTTGAGATGATTTAAACTAACTCAAAATTTTTGCAATTCCTGACATCAGTACTAGATTTATAGTTTTATTATGGTAACACAAATAGTTGTTACAGTGAGATCTATAAACATATACAGAATTATATTTAAATTCATATAGAACAATATTTACATTTTTAAGTTACACTTTTGAAATCAGAAGATGAAGTACAGCTTAAGTTTACAACAAAGAAAAGAAAAATACACAAAACAAAAACAGACAAAGTTAACAGTAAACATATAACTATCTGTTCTTGATATGTGGAAACTCTTTGTCAGAAAGTTACATCTTCTTAATCTGATTGTCCAAATCATTAAAATATGGATGATTCAGTGCCATTTTGCCAGAAATTCGTTTGGCAGGATCATAGACTAACATTTTCTGGGGCGGGGGGGGGGGATAAAAAGAAAAAAAGGCTTTTATTTAAGAAATGAACCATAAAAAAATTTCCATAAAGCATTAATTTTTCAATGAATATGCCATAAGCTAATAATTTTAATAACAAATTAAGTGAACATTAGTTCAATACCAAACCACATAAATGCCTCATCTTCCATACTTCACCCTCTAGCTCTAAAATATTTTATTCCTTAAATTACAGATATCTCAATAACCTCTTTTTGCTACAAATTATGCTTTAAGACACAAGCATTCAAGTGATAGCTTTAAAACTAGGACATAAATTTAAGAAAGATATCTAGTTAATTATATTTACTTTGAGAATTAAATGGCTATCTGAGTTATTTACAACATTCTTGAAATGGCGGCAATTAACTATAGTGGTTTCTAACGTAGCTTCCAGCAAGTTCCAAATAAAAACAAAACCAGAGCACAATGTGTCATAAACAGTTAAAACGAGTCAGTAAATGAATTATGGTCAGACCATCTAGTATTCAAGTTTTAATTTACACATCACCAGAAAAGACTGTATAAAGTTTAATATTGATCTTAAATTTTATCTAAAACATCAATCTTAAAGAAAACCAAATCAATAAGCAGACTAGATATACTTTTACTATCTAGTAACCCTTTGAGCTCTTATATCAAGCAGTATATTAACTGCTTGGCACATACGATGTTACTTAATCCTCACAGCGAAAGCTAATTACTGGTCCCATTTTACAATGAGGACACTGAGGCTCAGAGGTTAAATAACTTGCCCAAGTTCTTAGAACTAAGGAGTTTAAATCTGAAACCAAGTCTGAGGATTTACAGCAGTGGTTCTCATCTGGGTGAGACTTTGCCTGTCAGGGAACATTTGACAGTGTCTGGAGACTTTGGGTTGTCACAACAGAGAGGAGTATGATTCTGGTATCTGTGGGGCAGAGGACTGGGAGGCTGTTAAATATCCTGCAATGTACAGGACAGACCCTAGTATCAAAACAAACACGATCCAGTCCAAGAGGTCAATACCAGCTAGACTAAGGAACCATGATTTACAGTATTGATTTTTGTTTCATTGACTGAAGTGAAATTCTTTGTGTTCAAGAATTACAGACATTAAAAAGACAGATTGTCAAATCAACAATACTGATATATAAAATATCTGAATGACAGATAAAGGACTTTGGACTTCACTGCAAGCAATTTGGAAATGTGAGCTGATTTTGGTGGCATA
The DNA here is from genome assembly GCF_002007445.2 of Ailuropoda melanoleuca. Taxonomy (NCBI): domain Eukaryota; kingdom Metazoa; phylum Chordata; class Mammalia; order Carnivora; family Ursidae; genus Ailuropoda; species Ailuropoda melanoleuca. The sequence goes on along the minus strand of NC_048223.1, from coordinate 65,914,790 downwards.
ATGATTTATAAATTCTGAAAGGAGCCCAAAGACCAATTAGAAGGTTTACAGGATAATAGAGCAATATATATTTTTTTGTTCAGTAACCTACCCAAACCTTATTTTCTTCTGTAATCACATTAGCTGAGACTCATAAAAATTAGTTCTGTCTAAAAGCTTAGTATTTAAATACTGTTCTAAAACAATTTTCTTAAAGCAGGCCTACCTAGGACAATTTATTTTTCATCTTAATAGATGTTTTTTGTCTTGCTTTTAAAGAAAACAACTATTATTTGGGAATGGCAATGTAGTAAAGGCGAAAGATTTTTAGGAACTATGTTAGTCTTTCTCCTAAACTTTCTGATGTACAAATGAGGCACAAAGTGAGAAATGAGAGTTCATGCAGTAAAAGGCTTTAATAACTAAAAATATCAAGCAACAAGGAAAACACCTGTGTCAGATAAACTAAACTGTAAACACCGAGACAAACAAAAAGTTAGAAAGGAAGGCTACTATGGACCAGCTACATAAAAACAATAAAGGCATATTAACCCTGGCCTCTCCTTCACAGAGCATCTGTAGCTACCTAACATTAAAAAAAATCAAACAACAACTAATGCTAAAACGTCCTCTCAAAACCACTTGTGTTTCTTGGTATCTAAAATGGAGCTAGATTACTAGCAGGCATAACAGTTATGTGCCTAGCTCAATATATGTTGGTTTTCTATTTCCCAGGTAAAGGAAATGAATTGAATACATTCAGAATCAATACTGTTGAAGTCAGTATAAAGGGTCTCCTTACCGAGAGCAGATCCAAGCCATTTTCATCCAAGTTTTTAACATGGGATGCCAGGCTTCCTGGTTTCCACTTGGGAAATGTATTCTTATAGTCTTGTAAAGATTCCACTTCTGGCCACACTTCATTATTGGGAGTGCCCAAAGCTCTAAAAGGGTATAGCAAAACAAAAAATTATTAGTTTGCCTTCATTATTATTTCACTTAAAATTTTTTAAGTTCTTAAAACGACAAAAATACCTGAAAATTCTGAAGAGTTGATCGATTTCTGAATCCCCATGGAAAAGTGGTTTCTTGGTTGCTAATTCTGCAAATATGGTGCCTATACTCCAAATGTCAACTGGAGTTGAGTAGCGAGCTGACCCCAGCAATACTTCTGGAGATCTATACCAGAGTGTTACCACCTATTACAAAGCAAATTTTTACACTGAATAAATGCAGTGCATTAAATGACTAAATATAAACAGTTATATATTTCAGTAGGACTGACCTTCAGAAGGTTCCATGGTTGCCTCTGATAATATTGTTTGAAAGTCAATTAACTATACACAAAATAATAAATGGAAGATAAATATTCATTTGTAAGTTCTATTTACGAGGGGGTTAGAAAAAAAACCCAAACATCAGATAAAAGCACACCAGCTCTTTTCTTGCTTTTCAAATCATTAAAGTCCAAGAATCGAAATAGTCAAGACAGCATTCAGGCCAACAGTTTATTAGTGGTCTAGAGCTGATCTACTATTTTAGTATCTAGAATTTATCATGATGGTAAAGATATCATCTCTAACTTAATGAGGTCAGTGGCATCTATTTAAGCCAATGGGAACCAAATAATCTTTTACTTTTTTCTACAGCCATGGGAAAAATGATGAAAAGAAGCCAATACATCTAACTAAATGAACAATATTATAGGTTCTGATCTGGAGATAGTCTTTGGGCTCAGGGATAGACAATGCCATAGAAAACCATCTGCCAGAAGTCCTTTACTACAGAAGTCAACACTCCCTTTCCTCTGGAAGTAACAAATGAAATGCCAAGTCATCTGTAGATCATGGACACAACTTGATCATATTTAGTAGTTTCTAAATATATCTGAAACAGTAACTCGTAAGCAACAAAACCTGTCTTTTACCAATTTGCGTACCAGAGAGGATCCAATCAGGAGACAGAAACCACATGGTGATTTGCTTGGGCAAAGTTTACTAAGGACTATTAAATAACAGAGGGTTAGAAAAACAGACTAACTTATTAATAAGGAATAATAACTCTTAGAACTGTAGCAAAAACCCTTTTCTCCTGCAGTGCCTCTCTCCCTTACCTTCTACTGCCATCACACCTACTGGTAAAGAAAAAATATTTAAAGGTCCCAGTTAGATTTTCACATAGCATGCAATGAAGAGTGACTTTGGAGTTGAGAGGCAATAAATTCAAGCTGACAGGATGGAAATCCTTCTTATTGAGTGTTTCTTGACTTAATGAACAAATACAGAAAACAAACCAGCAATCACACATATTCAAAAGCACCAAGAAACACTATTCTACATACCTCATGTGTGTATACTCTAATAGGTATTCCAAAAGCTCGGGCAAGGCCAAAATCAGCCAATTTAATTGTTCCTTTGTCATCAATCAATAGATTTTGAGGTTTTAAGTCTCTGTGCAGAACTCTTCTGGAGTGGCAAAACACAATCCCTTGTAGGATTTGGTACAAATAACTCTGGAAGAAAGAAATAAGTTAGAAACTTAACTGTCCCACATAATGATTTTCTAAATAGTCTTGGTGGGTTTGTTTCAAAGATATAAGAAGTTATAATGCAGGGAAATAATTTAACTACCACAAAAGCTTTCAGGCATTTGAGACCAACAAGCAGCATTTGGGGGTGGGAAGCCCATTGATATATACAGTATCATGTTTGTATACCTGAGATATTTCCTTATGGACCCATCCATATCCATACGAACTCATTTAGTCTTTTACTATTTTTTGTCCCCAATTCTTAAGTCATAAGCACTGTTCAGTTTATTTTATTTTAAAGATTTTATTCATTTATTTGAGAGAGAAAGCGAGAGACAGAGCACAAGTAGAGGGGGAGGGACAGATGGAGAGGGAGAAGCAGACTCCCCACCAAGCAGGGAACTGGACATGGGGCTCAATCCCAGGACCCTGAGATCATGACCTGAGCCAAAGGCAGACGATTAACTTACTGAGCCACCCAGGTGTCCCACAGACAGTTTTTTAAAACTTTTGTCTATATACTTACAGCAACTTTTTTTATTTTGAGTAAGGTTGGACCATTTCTATTTCTTATCATTACATATTAATTTCTTCTTTGGAAACATTGGTCACAAATTCCAAAAGAAATGACAAACAGGATATTATGATTATATATTTAAATAAAGACAATTATCATAACATGCTATTTATTAGTTCAGAGAAAAATATTATATAAGACAGGTATTGCCAAGACAATGTAATTGTTATTTGAAGCAACATGGGTATTAAAGAAATATAAAGTATACATAGTAACAATAGTGACTTATAAGGTTCAAAAGTATAAAATACACAAAATAACTGTTAGAACAACAACAACAAAAAAGACTATGTATTGACTGGGGCGTCTTGCTGGCCCAGTCAGAAGAGGGTGTGACTCGATTTAGGTTTGTGAGTTTGAGCCCCCATTGGGTGTAGAGATTACTTAAATAATATTTTTTAAAAAGAATTATGTATAGGCTGTTTATAAATGGCTAAAAATGAAAAATTGTTAAATGAGACACAAAATGATAATATGCTTTTTTCACATAATGGACTGATAAAATATTTACAAGATTGATAGAAGTAGATACTAAAAAAAAATAACTCACACACCACAATGAATAAACTGTTGTTTGGAGGGCAACTGGCATTATCAAGATTTTAAATGTAAATAAACATCTTCAACCCATTGATTCAAGTTATAAGAATTTATTCTAGTGGCACCTGGGTGGCTCAGTCAGTTAAGCATCCAGCTCTCGGTTGCAGCTCAGGTCAAGATCTCAGGGTCATGAGACTGAGCCCCCAAGTCCGGCTCTGCTTGTCCCTTTCCCTCTGCTCCTCCCCACCACTCTCTCGTGCACTTGCTGGTACTCTCTCTCTCAAATAAATAAAATCTAAAAAAAAAAAAAAAGAGAGAGAACTTATTCTATAAAGTTGCAAATGATGATAAATAAACATAAGGATTCACTGGGGCATGGTTCATGAGAGCACAAATCACCGAGCTGGAAAACAACTTCAATGTCTATCAGTATGGAATTTGTTTAAATAATTAGATCAGGGGTGCCTGGTGACTCAGTTGGTTAAGCATCTACCTTCGTCTCAGGGGTCAGTCATGATCTCAGATCCTTGGATCAAGCCCTGCCTTGGGGTCCCTGCTTGGCAGGGAGTCTGCTTCTCCCTCTCCCTCTGCCCCTACCCTTCCTCGTGCTCACTTTCAAATAAATAAAATCTTTTAAAATAAATAAATAAATAATTAGATCGAACATTTAGATAGATGGGCAAACTTATATGTTGAATGTCTCAGAAAAAGGGTTTTACAGTTCTGTAAAACAGCGTATGTGTATACACAAAGTTGACATACAAGCATCTGTAAGACTACTAAATAACAATGATTACCTACCCCTGAGGAATGGTTTGCTATTGGTAGAGTTAAAGGAAAGACACATCTACTTTATAGGCTTCAATGCTTTTAAAAAAATTATACATTTGTAATTTAACTGAAATATGTCAACAATAAATTAACCAAAACATTCAAAACCAGAATAAAATAAAACCACTTGCCATCATTAACCTACCAAGCTTTTGTTACGTTGTTTTATACATATACGAGTACCAAATAAAGACCAAAATATCCTAGTTTCCAACAATGGAATACGTACTTAATGGTTTTATGTTATCCCAGGCACTACTTTTCACTTTTTAACTAGAAGCACTATATAATAATAAAAGGGGTAACTTTAATCTATAGACTGTGGAAGAAAAATATTCTTTTCTTCCTCGTTCTACTGACATTTTTTCTAAGGATATTCTCCTAAAATACAGAACTGCTATAGAGTAGACCTTTTACACTCAGTGGATAAATAGTAATAAAGTTAAGTAAGGTAAATACTAATAAATTTAGTAAGTGGATAAATACTAATAAAATTAAATAAGCTTCTTACCTTAACAAGTGAAGAATCCATGAACTGACCAGGAGGGATGGAATCTAAGTATTTCTTGAGATCCATGGAAAGGAATTCAAAGATGAGATATAACCTGGAATCTTGCATAAGCACATCTTGAAGACTAGAGAATAAAATAATTATGTGAAAAAAAAATCTACCAAACACTTTTGACTTATCACAAAATAAAACTTCCGTAAATTTAACAATGGCTATCACAAGAAGTGGGACTCTAAGAAACTTTCTATAACAAAAAATACATACTGTTTTGGGAAAGAAAAGACGGTAGTTTCCCTCGTTGTGAAAAACCTGAGTACTAGAACTTGAGAAAGAACACTCAGGGCAGCAAATGAAAATTAAGTCATATTATGCTGAAGGTACTAACTATCAAACCACTTATACTTTAAAAGAACATTTAAAAAAAAAAAAACCAACAACTTTAGAACATTTCTAGGTTGGCTACTTGTTGCTCAGAGCTTGTCTTTTCAGTGAAGTAAATTATAGAAATAAATTTTAAAATTTACTAAGAACCTTAACAGTTGCTATTTCCAGCCCCAGAAAAATGCAATTAAATCCTAACTTGGACTATTAGGAAACAAACCTCCCAAACACCAGTCCAAATACTTAGAGAAAGAAAGAAAAAGTTTTTTTTCTTTTTCATCTGACCTAGCTACCTGCCTTAAGACTCTGATTAAGGGGTCTTCAAGGACCAGAGCTCAGATTGGTATAGGTGATAAAGGTCTGTAAAACAGGATTTCCTTTTCTCCCTTGGCCAGTTCACCTTGATTTTCCAGCCCCCAACACTAATCTCTTATTACCAAGCTCCTCTAACTCTGCTCCTGCTTTAAGCCTATTCTTCCTATACCTGGCATTCCCATTTAACAAAAATAGTAGCATTCTATTCCGATCAGCAAAGTTAGACCAGATATTAAGCAAATGTAAAAATTTCCACATTGAAATTCACATTTGAAATAGTATGCGGAAAATGGTTTAAATTCGGATATACCATACCTGACTATATTTGGATGACGAAGTTCTTTTAATAGAGAAATTTCCCGAATTGCAGTACTAGGAACCCCTTCCTCTTCACTTTCTAGTCTGATTTTCTTCATGGCTACCACTTGACCTGTAGTTTTGTGTCTACCCTTATACACAACTCCATAGGTACCTGAAATAGACAAAGTAAATGTCTACTATTTGACACCCTCCACAAACTAAGATTTTAAAAAATGACTGAATCCCATAAAGTGTCACATGATAGAAATGTCTTCTGTGACCATATACATAATTATATCCTCATCACTTCCAAAAAGAAATTGAGGTAACTACAACCTATCATGTGTATAGTTTAGAAATAAAATTCATGTAGTTGTCACAATTTTCCCATACATTTAAATTACCAGTAATTTCCCAGCACATTTTAGAGAAGAAAATGGATCCTTTGCCGACTGGAATTTATCTCCTTTCAAATATCCCACCCAAAGATAAAGCAGGTATAAAATACAGGGTGAAGAAGATTTGGGCTGAGGAATTATTAACAGGAGTCCCTGTGACACTTTCAGAAAACTGTACAAAGTGCTTTATGCATTTCAAATAGTCAATAATCCTCATCTAGAAAAAAATGGGGCTAAAATATTATACTAAATATTTATGAAATCTATTAGAGTTCAAAATATCTATTACATAGTATGAAAGCTTCACACCCATTCGGAAGTTAACAAGAACACGGATTCTGATATATAAGCTTCAGATAATGAGCAACAATGTCAATATAAGAGATCTCGGGCAGGAGGAGGGTAGATACAGAGAACAGAAGCAGCAATATGAAGGGAGATGAACTAATTAGTTTAAAAAGTTCATATACAATGGGACGCCTGGGTGGCTCAGTTGATTAAGATTTGCCTTCCGCTGAGGTCATGATCCAAGGGGATCATGGGATCAAGTCCACCATCAGGCCCCTTGCTCAGCAGGGAGCCTGCTTTTCTTTCTGCCTGCCACTCCCCCAGCTTGTATGCTCGCTTGTGCCCCACCCTCTCTGACAAACAAATAAATAAATCTTAAATTAAAAAAATAATTCATATACAGGATACATTTAGTCCCCACATAAGCGCTTTTTATTTTTTTATTTTTTCCAAAGATTTTATTTATTTATTAAAAGATTTTATTTATTTATTTGACAGAGAGACAGCCAGTGAGAGGGAACACAAGCAGGGGGAGTGGGAGAGGAAGCAGCAGGCTCCCAGCGGAGCAGGAGCCTGATGCGGGGCTCAATCCCAGGACTCTGGGATCACGACCTGAGCCCAAGGCAGATGCTTAACCACTGAGCCACCCAGGCACCCCCATTAGTGGTTTTTAAACTGTGGTTGGAGGGGTGCCTAGCAGGCTCAGTAGGCAGAGCATGACCTTGATCTCAGGGTCATGAGGTTAAACCCCATGCTGGGTGTGGAGCTTACTTAAAAAATAAATAAAATCATGAACAAACACATAAAATTTTTAAACTCAGGTTGGAAAATATAGGGAGATCTTGAACTTCTTGACTCTACATAAAATTTTGAATAACCTATTTTTCTGTAACAATGGTATAACTTCAAAAGTGATTGGAGTGTATTTTTCTAAGGAGATCTATTCTATAGCTTTTATCAGTTTCTCCAAAGGTAGCAATATTTCAAAAAAAGGCTAAGAACTACTATCAAATTATCTACTGGCTTAATTAGAACATTAAGGATGGTTTGGTGATGTTACATAAACTTTGTTCTAATTTTGTTTTAAACAGAGAAATTCTATACAATTGTCTGTCTTCCTAAATACTGGTATCATTTTAAAGACATAATTGACCTAAGAGCCATTTTACATTATTTTGATTAAATTTGGGTTAAGTATGACTTTTGGCTAACCAAAGTCATTCCAGATTTTAAAAAACCCTGATTTCATTGATCTTCGCAACCATCCTTAAAAATAACCTTCTGTTCAATTAAAGTCTGTCCATTTTTCGATATCAATTATACTTACATCAAAAGACACAAAAGTAGGTAAGTCATCAACACAATTATCTGGCACACTGTTAAAGCGAACTCAAGAAGATTCGCCAATTGCACAATGTAGTCTAATAAGCAGTTAATGGTAAATTCAGTACTAATTTCTTCCCCTACTATTCCTCTCTTTCCTTCAAGTGTACAATCTCGTATAGCTAACACTTAGTATTTATTCAATTTTAAACATCACAAGTGCTCTATGTCTCTCTTCTGACTGAACCATTACCACTCTTGTAACTACCAGTACAGAGCTCTAGCCAAACAAAGCAGAATGATTCTACTGGTTAAGCACCCAAAAATTATTTATGAAATGCACAGTATATACTCTGAAATGAACTACACATTTTTTTAAAGATTTTATTTATTTATTTGACAGAGAGAGCAAAAGCAGGGGGAGCAGCAAGCAGAGGGAGAGGGAGAAGCAGGCTCCCCACTGAGCAGGGAGCCAGATGCAGGACTTGATCCCAGCATCCTGGGATCATGACCTGAGCTAAAGGCAGATGCTTACCCAACTGAGCCACCCAAGTGCCCTGAACTACACATTACTAAGTTAAAAAAAAAAAAAAAAGTTAGTTATGGTCAGGTTCTGGAGACCCTAAATGGTAAGAACAAAAACTTTAATCAAATGTTTATTGAGTGAATAAAGGCCAAGTTAGGTCCCACATCATGGATATAGCTACTTTCCATGATCTAAAAAGACATTTTCTTATGACAGAATGTGACAACACTCATACCTTTGTAATTCAGAAGAAATCAGAGAACACCTATGTAATAACTGAAAAAGAAAAGTCTAGATGTATTTAAGAAATGAATCAGGTTGTCAAAAAACTCAAGTGTCAAGGTGGAAAAGTCAAGAGGACTACTTTCAATTAGAAAAGGTTAAGGAGACATTAGTCACCAAATGAAACGCATGACATTGGCTAGTTCTTCAGAAGATACATGCAGAAGTATTTACAAGTAAAGCACATCTCTACAATTTACTTCACATGAGTCAAAAGAAAAACAAAATGCTAAAAACACACACACAGATAATAAAGTAAATGTGACAAAATTAACATCTTGGTAAAAAGTTCATTGAATTTTTCAACTTCTCTACATTTGCAAATAAAATAAAGTTGAGGGAAAGATAACTTAACTTTTCAAATCAGTACTTTAATGCTAGAATTTGACCAGGTGTCTGGCAAACCAAAAGAAAATACTGTGTGAAAGGTATCATCTAGGCCTTAAATTATTCATACAATTTATTTTTTCAAACACAATATCCACCACAAAATCCAAAACAGCCAGGCACTAGAGTAGTCAAAACAATACAAGCCAGAAAAAGAAACAGAGGAAAGCACACAAAGGAAAATAATGTTATTATCAATCTCCAATAGTGCTAGATACTACCGCCAAGCACTGTTCAGTTATGAACAAGACAAAATCCCAAACTTCATAAACCGTACAGTGTAGTAAAGAAAAAGGGTATTAAGGATAACAAAAAGGGAACTACAAAATGCACTTGGACTACAATGAGATGAAAGTAAAGGCAGCAGAGTGGCTTCCAAGGTGAAAGAACAGCCATTGCCAAAAGCCCAGGGGTCAACAAATATGGAATATGAGAGGGTATCATTAGTAGAATGGAGTCTTTTAACTCCAGGAAATAAGACTACAATTGAAATTATACTCTTCACTGCTTCTATTTCAATTAGAGTACCTTTCTCAAGAGTCGAATCTGTAGTCTCCTGCATGTTAGGAGTTCCAGAGTTTTAAAGAAAAACACATTTACACTTAAAGAATAACTTTTTGGGATGCCTGGGTGGTTCAGTGGTTAGGCGTCTGCCTTCAGCTTGGGTCATGATCCCAGGGTCCTGGGATCGAATCCCCCATGGCGCTCCTTGCTCAGCTGGGAGCCTGCTTCGGCCTCTGCCTGCAGCTCCTCCTCCCCCTGCTTGTATGCAGGTGCGCACTCTCTCTCTCTCTGACAAATAAATAAAATCTTTAAAAAAGAAAACAATAAAACCTTTTTGTTCCAAACTAAAAATCAGCACTCACTTAATTCTCTGGGGATTAATAAAAACTCAAAGCAGAAGACAGTAGTCATGTTAACCAAACTTATTTTCAACTCAGAAACAAAATTAGCTTAGTTGAGCAGGCATAATGAAGTATTTAAGTGATTTTTTTAAAAAAAATATATGTATTTGTATATATATAATATTTGTAAGTTAAGAAAAAGAATAGGGGCGCCTGGGTGGCTCAGTCGGTTAAATATCTGCCTTTGGCTCTGGTCGTGATCCCAGGGTCCAGGGATTGAGCCCCTCACTGGGCTCCCTGCTGAGCAGGGAGTCTGTTTCTCCCTCTCCCTCTGCTGCTCCCCCTACTCATGCTGGCTCTCTGTCTCTCCCTCTCTCTCAAAAATAAATAAATAAAATAAAAATAAAAAGAATAGATCTCAAACCCAGTCACCACCTAAACTTATCATTACTATCTTACTAAATTCTTTCCAGTACTCCGCCCTCCGATTTTTAGTAGTATTCTTTATACAAGTATGGTTTGGGTACACGCTAAAAATATAATTGTTGGAAATGTCCCTCAAACAGAACCTACATAAATTGGACTCTAATAGCAAATTACATTGTACAAGTTGTACCATTTGTTCCTAGAGTGTAGAATGTTAATACCAACTCTTATATAGAAACTTAGATATTCTGTTGGGAAAAAAAAGGCAAAGGGATATTTTTACCCTTCCTCTTATGCCATATAAACATTCTTTAAAAACTCTAAGTATTACAGAAAGGAAATGAATAATTATATACAAGGGTTACTGGTTTTAGATTTGCTTAAACATGTACACATGACGGGTCATTTAAATCCAGGGAAACTAAATAAAAAATTCATATAAACTGGTTTAATAGTCTATTGTAGTAGTTTACAAATTTAGGTAAAAATACTGATCTTAAAAAAATTGTATGAAACTAAAAGTACACTATTAAACTTAACATAATTCTACTGCCCTAACCTCTCCCCACCAACACACATACAAGATATCAACAGTCTTCTCAAAATACAAATATTGCTTTAAGTGCTTAGTATTTTAAAAATGTAAGATTATTTAGGGGGATGGGTGGGTTGGCAGGGAATCATATCAGAATAATTTCAATTTTCTTAAAATCTGAAACATTTTTATGTTTAAGCTACCATGTAAAGAACATATAATTAATGCACATTAGCACAGGATACCTTAAAGATTGGATTTTAGTAAATATTTACATGTTTTCATGTCCCAGATTTACAGGATTTCTAAATCATTTTTTAAAAAACTTTTTTTTTTTATTATTAAAACCACTCACCTTCTCCAATTTTCTCTATTTTGGTATAATCTTCCATAGTTAATCAGCAGATTTGGTAGAGCCTAAAATGAGAGGAAAAGCTGATTTGATCTCATGCTACTAACTCAAAAGGCGGTTTTAAGTTTTTAATGAGATAGAATATGTAAAGCATTTTCCAGAGTCTAGTGCAGTAGTAATTTTCCATAAATATTAGTTATGTTAAAACATTTACAAAGGAAAGGACTTCTGCAATAAGATTTTTCCACCTTTCTTAGCTCTTAAAATATTGCATTTACATATCTTATCAGCGTAATGTTTAGCATCTTCCAAACTGACCCTCAAATTCAGCTATCAACTTATCTCTCCCAAACAAAAAGCAGAAGTATGTTTTCTTTATGTAACACTTCTAAGGAGCACCAATGTGTGTCAGTTATACCCAAACATTTCCAAAAATAATGTTATTTGACTGAATTTGTACTTTTTTTTAAAGAAAATTCAGAAGGAAACATTTTTAAAGACACAAATAGAGAGCTAATGTGACCACACTGCTCACCCATTAGCAAGATTGCTCAAATGTCAGTTGATATGCTGACAAGGAGACATTCAAGACTTCCTCAGATGAGAAGTTTGCCGCAGAAACATATCTTCAGAAGCCCACAGCATCATTACCTTGATTTTCTAACACACTCATCACTGATAAGATCATATATAAAGGTCACTCTGAGTAATTGACACTTCGGTTCTATTTCTCACATTCATCTTCAAAATCATTCCAGAAGTAGAGACAAATCTTCTCAAATGAACAAAACTGCACTACACTGGCTATGAGTGCCAATTTTTAATATTTTTAATTTTAACTTTACAAAACGGCAATAATTAGGACAATCACCTTTTCTACAATATCCAGATTTAATATGCTTAAAGAACAATAAAATTGTTGAGCTCACTTTGAACAATAACTTAATTTCAAAGCTGGGTCTCGTTAACTTCTCTCCATTTTCCTGTTCTAACAATTTAAAATAAAGGATGCAGCTTTAAAATGCCTTTTGAATGCCTTCTGGGGCTCTGTACTACTAGCAACAGGATGTAAAACACCAATAGCTTCATCTCCTATCCAGAGACCTCCAGGTCTTTAAAAGAAGCCAAGACGTGCACATTGGTAACCCTAATATTAAAAAGTGAGGGATACTAAAACACAAATACACTTATCTCTCGGCAATTCTTAGCTTTCCACTTTGGGCCAACTGCATAGCATAGAACAGCCACGAAGCATAAAATAAAAACGAAAAAATTCAAATTCCCTCTGGTTCTATCGTTGGCCAAGTGTTCTTAAAAGCTCTGGGAGCACAAGGGTCTTGGGCACGGAAGGAAACCCGAGAAGGCCCACAAGTTAGTTCATGCGATCGGTTTCCGGGACGGACCGGCTTTGGGAACCGGAGTGGGTACCTGGCCCGGGTGCGGTCTGGCTTTCCACCCCGGAGGCTAGAGCAGAGCGCACGCGGGACAGGCCGGAGCCGCAAGGCCTAGGACGAAACCCGGCAAACAACGCCGTCGAACCAATGCCAAGAGTTTGGCTTCAAACAGGACCCGAAAAATCTCCTCAGCCAGGTCGACGGCCTCTTCGCGAGAACTGCCGACCGCTACCACAGACTGCACCTCTGACGCCAAGGCAGCCCCCGCCCTCCCCACAGTATGCCCGCCGGGTCTGGGCTCCCGCGAGCCTTCCCGGAAAGCCGGGCCCCGGCGTCGCTCACACGCCCAGGCCCCGGGGCCCAGGTGATGGCGCGGCCTAGCCTCCAGAGGCCCAGCCTGAGCCCGCGCAGACCCCTGCTGTCCAGCCCCGCCACCTAATACCACCCGGTGCCTCAGTACTCTTTCTCCCGGGCCTCCGAGCCGGCCCCCGCCGAGCAGACGCCCCGTAGGCATGACCCTGACCTCAGCAACTCTAGCCGGCTTATTATTCCGCGACGAAAGCGGCGGCTGCTACCACGTCGGCGTCGCTCTTGCCTCAACTTCCAAGAGCCAGCTTTGAAGCTGAGTGCGAGCTGTTTCAAACTCACCGCGCTAAAGGGTCCGGGACCCACCAATCAGATAGTCCGTAGACTTTCAAAGGAGCCAATCGGAGCCCAGAGACGCTTGGGGCGGGGCTTTCCGGGTGGCTAAAGCGCGAAAGAGAGTGGAAACGGCGGCTAGAGAAAAAGCAGGAGGGCGGGCGCTAACTGAGTCTGAGCGCAGGCGCTTTCTTTCATCGCAGGAGAGCGTCGTCCTTCTGTTTCTGGTCGTCGGAAATCTGTTTGCTCTGGGTTGGGCTCTTCCCCTTCCAGTTTAGGCACAATTAAAATTTACTGCACTCAAATATCTCATCACAACAGTGATACTATATTTACATTCAGATTCCATTACTTTCACTTCTAATATTTATGTTTTTCTAAGTGGGTGATTTTCTGGCTGGGCCAAAGAAGCACATTTCACACACATACTTAAATACTTTGTTTTTACCTTAATTTAAAAAATGTGAATGTTTTATTTGTCTAAAATTCTATTTATTTAAAAATTAAAAACAAAATTTTAAACTTTTATATTTTAAAATAAGTTCACATCAGAATGTTTGTAGTTGTTTTTTAAATCACAAAATTTCACAATTCCCTGAGAGGAATTATACTTTAAATAATACAGTATCAAAAACTCTTTTTCTCATTTCCTCCACCCTAACCTTAAGAGAGATGTCTGTGCTTGAATATCATTCTTTAAGTCTTTAAGAAAATAAGAGTAAAATAGAAGTGGTGATAAGAAGAGTCCCCTAATAAGGGCTTCTCTTTGCACTACCCTTACTGGATGTAGGACGAAGACTGATTACCATGAACTCTAGAAAACACATACTAGAAGACCCAGATTAGGTGCTCACTTGGGCAGCACAGTTCGTAAAATTGGAATGAGACAGAGAAATTAGCCTGGTCCCTGTGCAAAGATGACACAAATTGGTAAAGCGTTCTGTATTAAAAAAAAAAAAAAAAAAAAACCCCGATTAGGATAAAGAATGGAGCTAGCATATCACATGCATTTAAGTGTTTAGTACCTTTTTACACAGTGAGCAACATATGTCATCTGGCACTATTTGTGGTATGAACGAATTGCCTTAAGAATTTTATGCTCCCAGGTGACAGTGAACATTTGGGATTCACATTGGAGTTACGGGGTTCTGAAACCTCTGCTTGAACCTAAGCACTTTTAAAACTTACTTTTAAAATCCCAAGTTCACATGTTAAATGAAAACTGACTACCCCAGAGAAGTGCTCTAGGGAAGACGACTGTTCTCTGCCAGTTCAGGATACTGATTTTAATGAGTGCATATATTGATTTCTCTCTGGGAGGCCTCAGCAAGGCATTCATTTTATAGCATCTAAAAACAGCTAGTAATTCATTATATCCATTTTACATTCAACACAAAGAAGAACCACAAGCTTCCATGGCTGTGATGCTAGATTATTTCAATTTAACTCAATTATGTTTGTTTTTAAACTTTCAGGGGTTATTGTAAATTTGTGCTATCATCTTCGCAAATACAGTTTATTAATTCTTTAGGCCAACTTTAATTTAGTGTCTCTAAAGTACTTTATAGACACAAAATTAATCAGATACAATTCCTGCTCTAGGTGTTGGGGGTGGGAGAACACATGATTACTTAGAATTTTATTCTGGCATTTATGTTGTAACTTATGCTATAAAGTGAAATGAGAACATAAAGGGGCAAATTACTAATTCGAACAGACATTGGAGAAAGAATTTGTGGGGTGGGGCTTCCAAACGGAGGAAATTCCATGAGTTAAGCTCTTAAAGTCTGCCCAAGGCATTCAGGGTGCCGCCATTGTGGGGTGTAGGGCGTCCCCAGGCGTTGTACTAAGGGTTTGCGCAGGAGAGGTGCAGAACTATTTTAGAGCTATTCTCCAAGTGCTATGAAAAAAACAACAGAAGAGCAGAGGATGGAAAGGCATGTGCTACAAAAATGTCATATTTATATTTTGGTTTACTCCATTTAGAAAAAAAAAAAAAGATCAGTTGGCACTGCATATAAGCTTGTTTTGTTTTGTTTTTAGAAACAAACATTGCTGTGGACTGGATTATGTCTCCCTCCACCCCAAATTCCTATGTGGAAGCCCCATCCCTCACAGTGATATTATTTAGAGATGGGGCCTTTGGGAGGTAATTTGGTTTAAATGAGATCATGAGGGTGAAGCCCTCACTATGGGATTAGTGCTCTTATTAGAAACCAGAGAATGGGGTCACTCTCTCCTCCTTGTGAGGACACAGCAGGAAGGCGCCATCTCTAAATCCTGAAGTCTCACCAGAACCCACCATGTGGGCACCTTGGTCTCAGACTTCCAGCCTCCAGAACTGTGAGGAAATACATTTCTGATTTTTAAGCCACCAGTTTACAATATTTTGTTATGACAGCAAGCTGACTGAAATGAGTATTTTTTCTGATAAAAAGGTTAAGAAACATTTGCTTGTAAATACCTAAAATAGCCTGGAGGGAAATGCAACAAATTTTATCCAGTAGCAAAAAAGAGGCTTTGGCTTCTTTCATCCATCCATCCACCCATCCATCCATCCATCCATCCATTTTTAGGCTAGGTAATATAGTTACAGGTTCAACTTCAAAAGCTACAACAGTCTCCCTCCCTACCTCTGTGCCCCAGGCACTCCTCCTCCAGGCACATTGTTATTTGCTGAAAAACTTACTCGATACTCGAAAGGAGAAGACTGATCTCCCTTTACAAAATTCAGAAAGTAAAGTGGTTGAAAAAAACAAGACATGAGTTTCCAGATCTTTTCATCACAGCTGAAAACATGGAACTATCACGGCTGTTCCTGAGGTAGGCATTTTTTAAATTATAAAAGTAATGTGGTTTTTTATAAAATGTTCAAACAATTCTGTAATAAAAGTTTGTCATATATAACCTCCATGCTCCCACCCTCATTCCTCCAACTAAAGAGACAGAAAGAGAAATCACAGGTGAGCTTTTGGCATCCATACTTCAAATCCACATGTGTCAACTTATCTCAATCTTCCACTGGAAATTCAGGAACCAGGCATGGGGTAGGGAGGAGAAATTCGTTCATCAACCAATGAGGATCAAAGTCAACAAGTGAATAGATACGTGTCTTCCCATACAGGTGGGGAACAAATGCTTACAGTGCAAGAAGTAAAGCCCGCTCTGTGCAGAACGTGGTGGTTACTAGGAGTAGCTGTGAGTGTGGTGGAGGGCAGAGGGGTCAGGCAAGGCTTCACAGCAGAAGTAGGTTCTAAACTGAGTCTTGAGGAATGAAGAGTTTGCCAAGCAGACACATGCATGAAGAGAGATTTCTGGTCCATTGAGAAGAAATAATAAGGCATATTTGATGGACTGAAATGAATTCAGTATTCCTGGCACATAAATGGAGTTAGAAATGATGCTATGGAATTAGGCAATATCCATACCTGGGAGGGACTTTGGGGGTCCTACTAAAGGATTTGGATGGAGGATGGAATTGGAAAAAAAAAATGTGAATAGGGGGTGACATAGTCAGATGTGGGATTAGGAGGGAAAAGTCACTGAAGAGGAGATCTGAGGAGGGACAATAAAGTAGCATCAGAGCCAGGAGACCAGTGGAGGGCCCTGCATCTATCCCAACAGGGGCCGAACTAGAGGAGTGGTGGTCAGTTTGAAGAAGAGGAAATGATGATGAGATATTTTGGGAGCTAGAACTATAAGACCTGAGAGAGGAGTGGATTGGGTGTGTTGACTAAGGGAGAAAGAATCATCAGGGATGACTAGGGTATATGTTTGACTATGGGCAGGGTTAGTGGTGGAGACAAGACCATAGCAGTCAGCTCTGGGTTCAGAGGCCTGGCCTGTGGGTTTAGGTAGAGGAATAAGATCTTCATTCTACCAATTGCCATTTGTTAAGCGCTGACAACTGTAAGTCCTTCAGAACAGTGTTTTTCAAGTTGTAGGTCTCATTATTGGGTTGTGTCATCAGTTCAGTAGGTCATGATCAGCATTTTCAAAAAACAGAATAGAACAGAATTGAAATTTGAACTTTGATCTGTAAAATGTTTACTGTGGGTTGCTGTCAAAAATTTTCGAGAACGGCATTAAAAGATGCTGCCCTTTGGGAGCTGAGAGACAAGTTGGGGAGGACTATGAAACGGGGAGATTGAAGCATGAACCTAGTGCTGCCCGGAGCAGGCTAGGGGTTAGTGAGACCAAGAAGGCTGCCTGGAAGAGGCTCCCTGCACTGTGTACCTCTGGTTGTTTCAGTTCTCCACAGCTGTGCTGATTGGCCTCTACGTGTTTGAGCGCTTCCCCACCTTCATGATTGGCGTGGGCCTCTTCACCAACCTTGTCTACTTTGGCCTCCTCCAGACCTTCCCCTTCATCATGCTGACCTCGCCTAACTTCATCCTTTCATGCGGTGAGAGGGGGTAGAGCTGGGGAGGCAGTCGAGGTGGTTGCATGTGCCCAGCTCAGTCCGGGGCACTGTGGGGGTATAGAGAGAAGTGGCAAACCACTAAGGTCCTCCAGGAGGCCAGGCTGATTGGGAACATGCGCTTCTCACACTTGAGGAGCCTAGAGTCTACTTGGCTCTAGTGACTAGTATTTGGGGGGATGGGGTGGTGGGGGTGGGATACTTAGGGAGGGCTTTCCCAGGGAGGTGAATTTGAGAAGGGAGAAAAGGTGGGTTCTCTGTGTAGTTATGGGCTCTAAGAAACCACTTGGCCAGGAAAAGCCCAAAGCCCTACCCTGGCTGGCAGGTAGCACCCCGTCTAGTCATCTGGCCCAAAATCTTGATTAACACAAGCTTCATGGGGCTGTGGGTCCCCCTGCGGGTGCTGGCGTTAAGGTAGACAAATGTGTTTGGAGGACCCTGACCTTTCTGCTTTTACCCTGACACTACTTTCTGACCCTGGGAGTCCCCATTTCTCCTCTCTGGCCTTGGGTTCTTGCTGTTCAAAGATGTTGGACTCAGGTGCCGCACAGTAGGCGGTTATGGATATCCCCAGAAAAGATTCTGGGAAATGTTTGGTTACCAGGATTGTCTTTTCTCCCATTAATCATTACTGATCATCTAGCCTTTGGGCAGGATATGACATATAATGGGAGTTTCTTAGAGCTACTTTACTATTTCTGTGGGAGAATCTGCAAAGAGAATATTACCCACAAGGAGGGCACCTGGTCAAAGCTAGGACTGGCCTCTTCCCTGAATGCCTTGATGTGATTCTACCAGAGGATGTGTTTGGTGGGGGTTGGTGTGGGGAGTGGCGGGGGGGAGTGCTGACTTGGGCATGTTGATTGTGAGGTACCAATATAATATCCACGTGGCCACAGATGGCCAAAGGCAGATGTAGGTTCGCGAGGCCTGAAGTATATACCATTTGGGGGCCCTTTTAAAGAAAAAGAATGCTAGATTCAGTGTGATAGGGAATATATGTTGAGAATAAGAAACTGTAAAATTACTTGGGGCGCCTGGGTGGCACAGCGGTTAAGCGTCTGCCTTCGGCTCAGGGCGTGATCCCGGCGTTATGGGTTCGAGCCCCACATCAGGCTCCTCTGCTATGAGCCTGCTTCTTCCTCTCCCACTCCCCCTGCTTGTGTTCCCTCTCTCGCTGGCTGTCTCTATCTCTGTCAAATAAATAAATAAAATCTTAAAAAAAAAAAAAAAAGAAAAAAAGAAACTGTAAAATTACAAAATTTTAAAAGTTGAAAAGTACCATAAAATCACAGAATTCATAGAAAATTATATTTTTATTAATTGCCTGACATATCCTTATAATGCTTTTTGTCCTATGTTTTAGGGGAGGCAACAATTTTTGGAATCCATATTTTAAATGCTAATGAATCCTTTTGGCTGGCAAATTCTTTATCTTTGTCTCTTTATATGAAACACAATTTTGTAATATTTACTATGAAGAGAAAAAAGATAATTCAGTCTTCTTTTTAACATGGTTAATCCAAATTGGTTTTTTATGATTAATTATTTCAAAAAAATTTTTATGACTTCTTACCTCACTATTAATAGATAACATCATGTAGATTTTTAGAATTTCTATCAAATTTGAGAAAACATTTATCAAGTTTCTTTCACATATGAGCTGTCTATGTGACTGCTCTAAGCTTATGCCCTCAAACACAGGTATTATGCTAAATTCTGATCAGCATGATTCTAAAGATTCCAGGTTCCAAAAATTGTCTGATGTATTTATAGTTGTTCATGCTGTCTTAATAAGTGCATTCCTGACACAAGAAATTCAGTTTGGATGAGGTAATGATATAATTTTACACACCTGCTAATTGGAAGAATTTCCCACAGGTTAGCTTCTCCTCTATTACCCACTACCTACTTCCAGTTCAGATAAGATCTCTAACACTACACCTTCATTTCCACATGCCAAGAGAATTCACTGAATGGGTAGAGGAGTATTTCCAGAAGCTGTTGCTATATTAGGTCTGCTGGCAATGACTTGGAAGTGCTGGGGATGAAGAACCCGATAGCACTAATCCTCAACTAAATGTATCCTCAACTCAACTTCGTCTGAGTTGAATCCCCAAAATGTTCTGGTCCCACCAGTACCACTAGGCAGGTAGGGAAATGCAACTAGTGGGGAATTGAGCTGGAAAGAAACAACAGCCTTAAAGACCTGTGGCTAACCTACCTTATTTTATGCATTTTCCAAAAACCTGTGATTATGTGAAGCCCCGTCTCAGAGCCCTGGAAGGGGCCTGTGCTAAGGCAGGATCCTGACACTTAGGCTTCATCAGATTCATGGTGAGTCTAACTGTTAAACCGCAAACAATTTTAAACAAAATTGGAGCCAGGAGAAGTGATCAGGGCTGTTGAGATGATCAGGATTATTGTTTTAGTTGAATCTCTGAGGTGTTTTTGATAATTTTTGTATGGACTCCTTAAATTGTACGACAATACTGCTTATGCCTAAAATAGGCCCTTCTGCCAGAATGAAAAATTTACAGTGAGAAGTAATTCTTTAAATCTTTATCTTTGTAAAGTTGTCCCAGGGCAATGGATTATGGATCAGCAAGTTAAGGAATTAATATAAAAGTTTATTTTCTAATGGTGTTAAATGAATGAAGTTCTAATTTAACTCAATAAACTGTCATCTAGAATGATACAGTCCTGGGGTTTCACCTGGAATATTCTGCTTCATTTAAATGTTTACTATAATTGACAGATTCCAAAGAGCAGAACTACAATAACACGCTCCTACTGTTAAAATGATACAAATGAAACATAATTTATTCTTTCTTCAAAAATGAGACAGGCACTTTCAGGTATGACGGGAAATTCAACTCTTTCAGTGCTGCTCGACAAATATTTGAGTATTTTCTGTTCACCTGGCATTATTTGTGGGCCACTAAAGATATAAAGATGAATTAGACTCTCTGTCCTTCTTGAGCTTGAGAGGAGGGGCCAAGATAAAAAAAAATACATCAGATGATTACAGTTCTTTTAGGCTAACCAGTTAAATATTTTCCTTCAGCTGATAGTTTGAACCAAGTACTAAGACAATACAAAGTAAAGTGATGTCACATCCAGATAAGACAAAAAGGGAAAGACATCTGCTGTTTCAACATTTGGTAACTATATGGAGCCCTTATTATGTCCCAAGTGCTGGCTTAAATAATGGGTATACAAACAAGAATCAGACCCAAGCCTGCCCTTCAAACCTTCAGGATCCAGATGGGGAAACACATACAAAGAAAAAAAATTTCAAAGAGGGAAGTAGACCATTTTATTGAACAAGACAAAACAAAAACTTCTTCCTACTCCAGGGATCATATTTGAGTCTTTCCACAGCCCATCCCAAACCACATACTCAAAATGAGAGGTAGGGCCCTCAACTCCATGGTCAACTAATCTTTGAGAAAGCAGGAAAGAATATTCAATGGAAAAAAGGCAGTTTCTTCAACAAATGGTGTTGCTAAAATTGGACAGCCACATGCAGAAGAATGAAACTGGGCCATATTTTTACACCATACACAAAAATAGACCAAAATGGGATGAAAGACCTAAATGTGAAACAGGAATCCATCAAAATCCTAGAGAAGAACACAGCCACAGCAACCTCTTGCTAGATATATCTCCAAAGGCAAGGGAAACAAAAGCAAAAATGAACTATTGGGACTTCATCAAGATAAAAAGCTTTTGCACAGAAAAGGAAACAGTCAACAAACCAAAAGACAAATGGAAGAATGGGAGAAGATATTTGCAAATGTCTTACCAGATAAAGGGCTAGTATCCAAAATCTACAAAGAACTTATCAAACTTATCAAATTGCAAAGATATTTGCAAATGTCTTACCAGATAAAGGGCTAGTATCCAAAATCTACAAAGAACTTATCAAACTCTTTGTTGTTCTACTCTAAGAACAAATAATCCAAACAAGAAATGGGCAGAAGACATGAACAGACATTTCTCCAAGGAANGAGAAGATATTTGCAAATGTCTTACCAGATAAAGGGCTAGTATCCAAAATCTACAAAGAACTTATCAAACTCAACACCCTAAGAACAAATAATCCAAACAAGAAATGGGCAGAAGACATGAACAGACATTTCTCCAAGGAAGACATACAAATGGCCAACAGACATATGAAAAAATTCTCAACATCACTCAGCATCAGGGAAATGCAAATCAAAACCGCAATGAGATAGAATGTCACACTGGTCAGAATGGCTAACAGTAACAAATCAGGAAATGACAGAATGCTGGTGAGGATGCAGAGAAAAGGGAACATTCTTACACTGTTGGTGGGAATGCAAAATGGTGCAGCCACTCTGCAGAACAGTATGGAGATTCCTCAGAAAGTTAAAAACAGATCTACCCTACGACTCAGCAATTGCACTACTAGGTACTTACCCAATGGATATAAACATAGTGATTTGAAGGGGCACCTGCACCCCATCAACAGATGAATGGATAAAGAAGATGTGGGTATATATATACAATAGAGAAGAAAATTATCTTATGATTTCACTCATATGGGAATTTATGAAACAAAACTGAAGAGCATAGGGGTAGGGAGGGAAAATAAAACAAGACAAAATCAGAGACAAACCATAAGAGACTCTTAATCATAGGAAACAAACTGAGGGTTGCTGGAGGGAAAGGGAGTGGGGGGCTGGGGTAACTGTGTGATGGGCGTTAAGGAGGGCACGTGATGTAATGAGCACTGAGTTTATATAAGACTGATGAATCACTGTACTCTACTTCTGAAACTAATAATACACTATAAGTTAATTAATTTAATTTAAATTTTTAAAAAATTGTGGCCAAAAAAAAAAAAAAGTGAGCAGGAGGAGAACAATTGAAGCTGTGCTATCCCAGCAAAAAGCTGAGAATGGCTATACCATCACAGTAGTTAAAAGTTCAGGATCCTTGGGGCACCCAGGTGGCTCAGTTGGTTAAGCAGCCAACTCTTGATTTCAGCTCAGGTAATGATCTCAGGGTGCTGAGATTGAGACCCCATAAGGCTCCCCCGCTCAGTGGGGAGTCAGAGCCTGCTTGAGATTCTCTCCCTCTGGCCTTCCCCCTGCTCATTCTCTCTCTAAAAAAAAAAAAAAAGTTCAGGATCAAGACTGCGTGACCACAAATCCTTTCAAATCCTTGTTCTCCCATTAATTTTTCTGTGGCTTTGAGCAAATCACTTTATTTCTTCATGGCTCATTTACTCAAATGAAGATGTTTGTAGTACCTGGTTGTGTCTTTTTGAGTATAAAATGAGGTAATCCATAACATTTGCCTAACCCACAGTAAGCACTTCACACGTGTGATTTTTCCTTATCGTACTGATCACTGTCTCTCATGAAAATTGCTCTGGTGGTGAGTAGTGGGACAGAGACTTGAATACACTGCTGTGGGGTCATAGGAGAGGGGGGGAAACACTGGAGAGGAGGCAGATAAGGCTTCATTCATGCTGTGACCCTTGCTTTGGATCCAGAAGGAAAGCGGATGTTATCTGTTTAAATGGGAATCGAAGGAGAGGAGCCTGCCTGGAACATCTGGGAAGGAAACAGCAGATGCAACAGACAGCACAGCATCCAAGAGGCACCTGGTGTGCAGGGGGTTGACGAAGGCAGCTGGGTAAAGCTGAACAAAGGGTGCATTTGAACTAATTCTTGAAATATAAGCCCAACTTTGGCAAAGAGAAATGGAAGAAGGACTTTTGTGGGAATGATTAGGTGGGAAACATTCTAGGCAGAAAGAGGAAAAACAGGGGGCAGGTTTGGAGAATATCTGGCAGTGGGATTTGGCTGGAGGGTAAAGTGGGACAGAAGGTAAAGAGACAGAAGAGCAGAAAGAAAGAAAGAGGTTTTAGAAGTCGCTGCAGGGAAGTTTACCTACAGCACTTCAAACAATCCAAAGGGAGGGACTGAAGGTTTTTTGGTTTGATCGAGCAGGGGAGTGGTAAGATCACATTGTGTATTTAAACAGATTAACCTGGCAGTATTATATAAAGAGGACGAGTGTGGGAAAGAGGGGTGCCAGCAGAAAGGTAATGCCCTCCAGGAGTTTATCATATCTAACGCTGGGACCACTCTATAAAGATGAAATTTATAAATCTCTGTACACCTGGTGTATTAGTAATGCTGTAAGGATATGATGAGTATGATTCCACTAGAGGGTAGTAGAGACAAATTGATAAGATAGATGAAGCCGCTCTCAGCCCTACCTGCTACAAACCAAGTATTTTTCTTCTTGTCTATATTTTGTATAGGTTGCAGCTTAATTCAGTTAGCCCATGACTGAGAAAAATATGACAAGTACATTTAGTGGGTTGTAGCTCTAGACAAGTTAATAAATTCAACATATCCATTTTCAGAAGCCAATAAGGCTGAATTAGCCAGATCAGAAAACTAGCTGACAGTTAGTCTTTTAACAATAACCATTATCTCATTATGGCCTTGAATGGAAACTCTCCTTTTAAATTGAATCCTGAACAGTACATCCAACTCTCTTAATTGATCATGCTTAAAAAAAAAAAAAAAAAAAAGACGACAATGATGAAGACAAAAGTATGACTAGTAAAGTTAATTTCATTATGTACTCTTGGTTAGGTAATTTAAGTTGAAAAAAGCATATCTTTGGTGTACTCATTTTCAGATAAAGTCCTAAAATATATACTGCTGTATTTTATACACATATATACACACACACTTCCTTTTGGAAAGTAATACAGCAATGAAGAGCCATAATGCCCATACTTGTTTTTTTAAAACTTAATATTCCTCTAACATTATTTTGTCATAAGAACATAATTCTATACAAATAAGTCATATATTTGAAAAATCTCATTATGTTGTAAGAACATTTTCTATAATAACAAAAATTTAGAGCCAACCTGGAAGTCTAAGAGGGAAATGGTTAAATACTTAAAGTATGGTATTTCCCTTAATCAGGGGCGCCTGGGTGGCTCAGTCATTAAGCGTCTGCCTTCGGCTTGGGTCATGATCCCAGGGTCCTCGGATCGAGTCCTGCATTGGGCTTACTGCTCTGCTGGGAGCCTGCTTCTTCCTCTCCCACTCCCCCTGCTTGTGTTCCCTGTCTCACTGGCTGTCTCTCTGTCAAATAAATAAATAAAATCCTAAAAAAAATAAATAAAATATGGTATTTCCCTTAATCAAATACCACACACTCAGACACATACACTGCGATTGCAAGTTTATAAGAGCATGAACTTATACTAGAAGGAAATAGACACAAATGCTCTCTTAGGGTAATGGGATGTGTGGTCATTTAAAAACATTGCCGTTCAACTATGTTTTGTGCTGTTTTTACAATGATCACTCACCAAAAGGGAAGAATATGCTGCCACTATCATTTTACTTATAATTTCAAGATACTGTCATTTAACTAACACTTTTCAAAGCTTCACAATGTAAAGATCACTATATGTTAAAACTTTAAGCAGAATAACTCTCTTCAGTTACCTTAAAAAAGAGAGAGAGAGAAAGAAAGAAGGAGGGAGGAGGAAGAAAGGAAGGAATTAAAATGAGACTTCTAGAATATACCTGCTATTGTATCTACAAAAAAATATCTCTGGAGTAAAATATAGTATTTTAAAAGATTTATGAATACCTTCCTCAATAGCTTAAGGAAAGGAATGCAAAGAGGCTACCAGAGCAAACAGAAATTTAAAATGGAATTTGTCCAATACCATATGATTTCACGCGTGTATGGAATTTAAGAAACAAAACAGATGAACGTAGGTGAAGGGAAGGAAAAATAAAATTAGATAAAAACAGAGAGGGAGACAAACCATAAGAGACTCAACTCTAGGAAACAAACTGAGGGTGGCTGGAGAAGAGGCAGGTGAGGGGATGAGGTAATTGGGTGATGGGTATTAAGGAGGGCACTTGATGTAATGAGCACTGGGTGTTGTATGCAACTGATGAATCACTAAATTCTACCCCTGAAACTAATAATACACTATATGTTAACTAACTTGAATTAAATAAAAATAAATAAATAAAATGGAATTTCTCTGTATTTCAATATCAGATAGACAAATCCTGGTGTAGGAGCAGAAGCTCTGTAGACTTGTTGAGTCATGAAAATGTCTAAGTTCAACATCCTCTTCCATCTTTAAAAACATAAGCTCCAAAACTAAAAATAACCTCATCTTCATTTTAATGGCTTCTAAATACTTGTAATGGCAACAATCATAGAATTTATAAATAGTAAATGGGTAGAGTTGATGGAGACTTAGAGATCATCTAATGAGAAATGATCAGAGTGTTCAGAAGATACAATGTTTACATTGACCAATTTTCAGTTCACATACTTATTTATTTAAGTTCCTGATAATAAACAATGTAACTTTGTCAGTATGTAGGAAATACACATATGTATATATATTAAAATATGTGTGTGTGTAGATCAATAGATCAAGTAAATCAATTTAAATGTCTCAGTATGGTTAACAATAGCTAACTTTTATAACATTCAGTCATGCCATGAGCTGTGCTAAGAACTTTGAATGGACTATCTTTAAAGATGGAACAATCCTGCTGATACACATTCTGCTTCAGATGAGGAAACTGAGTCCTAGAGAGATCTAATGTTTGCCCAGTCTCAGACAGCTAATAAGAGGTGGAATGGAGACTTGAACGAAAGGATTTTCTGAATCCAAAGCACAGCTTCCCTAGCACTGTGCAATCTTCCACTTAGATGCAATAAAATAAATATACACTCTAAGATGATAAATTATTGGAAATATTATTAACACTAATTTTGTTTAATAGAAGTTATATATTTAGTCTTCTCATACTGTGTATCTTCATGATAATTTCATCCTCACTAGTGTCTCCTTAAAGAACAGTAGAAGTGTATCATTTTCTTTAAATAAGAATGTGATTAAACAAGGTTGAATCATTGGTTAATGGTAGAGTATTTAAAATAGTTGTTCATTATTCTTGGAACACCACAATTATTAGTTTCAGATGAAAGGGATGAAAAAATTGAGAGCTCATTCTCAAATAGCTTTAGGTCCAGCTTTTTTCCCCCCCAAAAAAAATTCACTACAATTTTCCACTCAAAGTACACGGTTATTTTCAGTGTTTCCAGGGCAGCAGGCTGGTGGTGACTTATGAACACAGAAGTGGAATAATGTAATGCTTGGTTCATGACACAGTCTCATCATTGGTGCATTTATGATTCTCTTTATTCATATAATTATTAATTTATAGTAATAATGTAATAAGCACCCATGAGACCACAACCCAACATTAAAACTGGGACCTTAACAGTCCTCTACACATATGTGATCCTCTTTGCACTGTCGTGTTATTCTGTCCAGCCCCAGGCAACTGCCATCCTTAATCATCATTTCCTTTGCTGGTATTTTTATTTACTTTTATCTTATCTATACGGTGTCAAAGAGTGTGTATATGTGCTTCCCCTCAACTTTTTATTTAAAATTTTTAAACCTACAATAAAGCTGAGAGTAATAATAATAAAACCTGTATACCCTTCTCCTAGAGTCATCAATTATTATTATTTTGCCAAGTTGCTTTATCTTATCTTCCCCCCTTACTGAATTAGTTATTCTCAAGTAAATTACAGACACCATGACTTTACCCCAAATGCTTCACCATGCATCTCTTAAGAATGACGTTTCCTGTATAACCAAAACACTACTCTGACATTTAAAGAAAGTAACACTAATTCCATAATACTTTCTAATATTCTATATGCTTTTAAATATCTATAATTTCCCCCAAAATGTCTTTTGAAGATTTAAAAAAACCCTGAAATCCAATCAAGACATGGGAATTGTATTTATGTCTCTTTAGTCTGTTTTAACACTGCATTTGGTTTACTTTTTTTTATTATTTAAATTCAATTTAATTCACATATATTGTATTATTAGTTTTGGAGGTAGAATTTAATGATTCATCAGTTGCATACAACATCTAGCGCTCATTACTTCAAGTGCCTTCCTTAATGCCCGTCACCCAGTTACTCCACCCCTCCATCCCCCTCCCCCCCAGCAACTCTCAGTTCCCTATCATTAAGAGTCTCTAATGGTTTGCCTCCCTCTCTGTTTTCCTTTGATTTTATTTTTCCTTCCCTTCTCCTATGTGCATCTGTTTCGTTTCTTAAATTCCCACATTTGAGTGAAATCATATGGTATTTGTATTTCTCTGTCTGACTTATTTCACTTAGCATAATGCCCTCTAGTTCCATTCATGTCATTGCAAATGGCAAGATTTCATTCTTTTGATGGCTGAGTAATATTCCATTGTATGTATATACCACAATTTCTTTTTCCATTCATCTGTCAATGGACATCTGAGCACTTTCCATATTGTTTTATTTTTTTTTTTGATGATATTATTTGTAAGCCGGTTGTCCTGAGACAGTGTCCACATGATACATCTGATAGTTTCTTCATGGTGTCATTTACCTTGTTCCAATATTCCCTGTATTATATAAAGTCTCTTCTGTACCTGGCAGTTAGATCTAGAAGCTTGATTAAATTAAGGTTAAACATTTTCGGCAAGGATACTTCCTAATGAAGGTGTGCGCTTCACGATGTATCATGTCAAGAGGGACATGATGTAGGTTGCTCACTTCACATCAGTGGTAACTTTTAGCTCTTTCCATTTGAAAGGTAAGTCCACAGATTCTTTGATAGTCTTCCACTCATGAGATAGATCTTTATTCCCCACCCCCAGCTGCCATGGCATGGGAACCCTCAGGCCATGGCTGGAACACTGAAGTCCTGCTGGTAAGTGAGCTTGGAAGTGGATCCTCTGTCAGGATTTGGTTATTAAGTTATATTTTTCAAGGAATTTGTTTACTGCGTCCAATTTTCTAACCTGTTGGCATAGGTGATAATAGTGTTCTGCTATGATATTTTGTATCTCCAATATTTCTACAAATTGTTCTAATTCACAGTACTAT
This sequence comes from Ailuropoda melanoleuca, assembly GCF_002007445.2. Taxonomy (NCBI): domain Eukaryota; kingdom Metazoa; phylum Chordata; class Mammalia; order Carnivora; family Ursidae; genus Ailuropoda; species Ailuropoda melanoleuca. Next base: position 65,886,016 of record NC_048223.1, on the reverse strand, counting down.
TTGTGATTTCTCTCTTTTTTTCTTTGGTTCAATCTTGTCAGATGTTTATCTATTTCACTTGTTTTTGAAGAACTGAAGTTAGGCTTTAACATTCTTTCTTCTTTCTGTTTCTTTCTTTCTTTCTTTCTTTCTTTCTTTCTTTCTTTCTTTCTTTCTTTCTTTCTTTTTTTTGTAATCTCTACACCCGATGTGGCCCAAACTCATGACACTGAGATTCAGAGTCACCTGCTCTACCAACTGAGCCAGCCAGGTGGCCCTTTATTAATCTTTGTTTGATACTTTGATTTCTGTTCTTATTTATATTACTTCTTTCTTCCTAACTCATTAACTTCTAGTGCCTGGTCTTTCTAATACAAGTATTAATATCTAAAATGTCCCTCAGGGGCGCCTGGCTGGCTCAGTCAGTTCAACATCTGACTTCAGCTCAGGTCTTGATCTCGGAGTCCTTGGATCAAGCCCCGAGTCGGAGTTCAGCTCACTACTCAGCGGGGAGCCTGCTTCTCCCTCTCCCCCTACCCCTCCCCTCACTTGTGCTCTCTCTCTCAAAGAAATAAAGTCTTTTAAAAAAATAAGTAAAAAATAAAATGTCCCTCATATGTACACCTGAAACTAATATAATACTGTACATTAATTATACTAAAATTAAAAAACAAAGCAAAACAAAACAGTCTCCCCTGATAGTATCATTATTTCTGTATCCTATAAGCTTCAATGTATAGTGTTTTAACTTTTTGAACATATGGAACACAGTAAAAATAACTGTTTAAATGTCACTGTCTGCTAATTCTGATATCTGTGTCTGTCCTACTTTGTTTTCAGTTCATTTTTTTCCTTCAATATTGGTTGCATTTTCCTATTCCTTTGCATGCTTGGTAATTTTTTACTGTGTCAGACATTACAAATTTTACATTGCTGGGGGCTCGATACTTTTGTATTTCCATAAATATTTCTGAGCTTTGCTCTAGGCTTCAGATAAGTTCCTTGGAAACAGTTTGATCCTCTCCAGGGATGCCTTTATGATTCGTCCGGCCGGACCAGAGTCTTTAGTCTGGAGCTAATTATTCCCCACTACTGTGGCAAGGTCCTTCTGAGTACTCTTCCTGTTGTCACAGAAACTGTGAGGTTTTCTAGTCTGGTAGGGCCTGGGTGAGCACCTTTTAATCCTTTGATCCTTTCAAGTGGTTGTGTTAGGGTTCTCCAGAGAGACAGAACTAACAGGCTGTATATATGTATTGTACACAATAACAATACAATTATATAATATGGAATAATAATACAATAATAATAGAACCAATAGGACATATATGTGTTCTATATATATTATTATTGTCAAGAAGTATAATTGTATTATTTAATCATGTTTTCATATTATGTAATTATATTATTAATATAAGGAATGGAGTCACATGATTATGGAGGCTGAGGAACCTCCAGATCTCTAGTCAGCAAGCTGGAGACCCAGGAGATCCAATGGTGAAATTCCAGTCTGAAATCTGGCAAGCTCAAGACGTAAGAAGAGCCAGTATTTCAATTTGAGTCTGAAGGTAGGAGAAGGCCAATGTCCCAGCTTGAAGGCAGTCAAATGAAAGAAATTCCTCTTTGGGGAGGGTCAGCCTTTTGTTCTATTCAGGCCTTCAGCAACTGATTAGGTGAGGCCCACCCACATTGCAGAGGGCAATCTGCTTTATTCTGTCTACAGATTCAAATGTGATTCTCACCCAGAAACACCCTCATGGACACACTCAGAATAATGTTTGACCCAATACTGGGCACCCTATGGCCCAGTCAAGTTAACACATCACGTTAAGCATCACAGTGGTTCTTGTCCTGCCCTTTTATAGGTTCCATACATGCATGTGCTGTCAGTACTCTCCTGAATCCTTGAGGGAGACCATCTGCAGATTTCCAGGGTTCTCTGTGCATGTCTCTCTGCCAAGGCTTCTGTCCTGGAAATGTCAGCTGTGTTACTCTGACTGACTCCCGGAACTTGCTATTTTGCTTCTATGATTCAGCGAATCTCCCAGTCTCCACCTGTGTCTCCCCTCCCTGCACCACAGACTAGAAACTCTCAAGGCAGCAGACTGGAGCAGTCACTGAGTTCATCCCATTTGATTCCAATATCTCATGGATCACTGTCCTAAATTGCTTGATGGCCAGAGTTTTAAAAACTGTTGTTTCATATATTTTATTTGTTTTATTATTTTTTGGTGCTTTAGGTGGGAGGATAAATTCAGGACCTGTTACTCCAGGCTGCCACAAAGAGGCCCCTACAATGTTCTAGGTCTTATTTTGAAATTTCCAGTGTGATTCTTCTCTTTAATCCAGGTCTATCTAAGAGTAGATTTTTAAAATTTTATATATGTAAGAACTTTTTCTTTTATCATTTTCAAAGTAAATTTTTTAACAAAACAGAAAACCTATTTTTAAATGATATTTGATCTTTGAAATTTTTTGATGTTTGCTTTATTGGCTTGGTACAGGACAAATTTTTGTAAATGTACCATGTGAATTAGAGGAAGTGGGTTATTCTCTAATCTTAGATATAGATTTATATATACATTCATAAAATTCAGGCTCATTAATGGTGTTTTTATCTGACTTTTTAATCACTATTGAATTTTTGACAGCCACATCTATCAGTGGTTGAGATAAGTGTGTTGAAATCTTTCAATATCATAGCTGGATTTATCAATTTCTACCTGCAATTCTATCAAATTTTTGACAGCCACATCTATCAGTGGTTGAGATAAGTGTGTTGAAATCTTTCAATATCATAGTTGGATTTATCAATTTCTACCTGCAATTCTATCAAATTTTAGGGTTCTCTGAGGATATTTTATTATGTACTTACATATTTAGTTATACTACACCTCGGTTAATTGAAACTTTCATCATTATATAGTAACCATACTTTTTTCCTAACAATGCTTTTGCTCTTAAACTGTCTGATGGAAGTTTTATGTGAGAAACACATACATGTACTTTAAATTTTTCTAGTGGCCACATTGAAAGGACAGAAAGAAAAAAAGGAAAAAGAAAAACAAAGATAAAAATCAAATAAAATAAATAAAAAAGTAAAAAAAAAACAGGTGAAATCAATTTTATTTTATTTATTTTTTTATTTTTTCCATTCCCTCAGGAAATTGTTTGCTTGGCAGTTGAAATCGATTTTAATAATACATTTATTTAACCCAGTATATTAAAAATGTTATCAATTTAACATATAATAGAAATAATTATCAGTGAGATATCATGCATTTCTCACTTTTTGTGATAAGTCTTTGAAATCTGGTGTGTATAGAACACTCATGGAACATCTCAATTCCAACTAACCACATTTCAAGCGCGCAGGAGCTATATGTAGCTAGTGCCTACCATATTGGAAAATGCAGGTCTACATCAGAGTACCAGCTTACATTTGGTTAATATTTGTCTGTAGCTTCTTTTTTCATCTTTTACTTTGAAACATTCTGTATTCATGAGCCCTGTGTCCTTGTAAAAGCCATTTGCATTGTTTTATGGAGTTTAAGATATATGTAAAATCTGGCATTTAAACTACTTTGAAATCAGGATTCACCTCACAATCAATGGAAAATCAACAATCTCTGTCCTACAGGTGGTATTTGCACCGTAGTCGTCATCGTCTGAACATGCACAAGCATCAAAAGTACCTGTATCTCGGCACCTGGCTGGCTCAGCTGGTAGAGCGTGGAACTCTTGATCTTGGGGTTGTGAGTTCAAGCCCCACATTGGGCCTAGAGCTCACTTAAAGAAAAAAAAAGTGCTCCTATCAAAACTTGAAGACTGGATGTCAGTGGCTCAGAATGAAATTCCAAGAGAGCATAGTGGGACTCTCTTTTAGCCCCTAAGAACCCTATGGTCGTGGAAAGGTGTGGAGAAAGTGTGAATCAGACATGTTTGGCAATATTCACAAAATAAGGGTGAACAAAATAGACTACTCTACATAATTGCGAAGCTGTCCAAAGAGCCCAGAACCGTGGCTTTCAGTTCTTTTTTGGATTATTTTAGGAAGTACTGAGTCACCGACGCTCTTGATGGCACAAACCATAATATTGTATGGATACTGACAAATGGAAAGGTGATTCATGAGGGTTTGGTGAATGTGATGAAATTTTAGAAACACTTTAATCAATTTATTTTATTTCTATTTTATTTTTTATATGCACATAATAGTTATGTATGATAAATTACACATCTAAAGAAATCTAAAAAGCTCCTTAAATTAGCATAAAATAAAGTCTAAGTGATTGGGAAGCTTTTGTCATAATTTAATTGATAGCATTTCTTCTCTTTTACTCAGATTTACAAAATATACCTTATGGATTCGATAGCATGTTATAGTTGATTAAACAAGGTTTCTAGATTTCAGTTTTGTTTTTATACAATATGATGACCTCTTATAACTGCCAAGTTCTGTTCACTTACATTTATTGCAATTATTAATTATTAAAATGATCTGTTTCTATAATTGCAATTTTGAAATAATATCTACCCCTTTTTTCTGTGCTTCTTTTAACCCTCTCATTATATATCTTGCCATTTTGGCATGTTCTCACATGCCTTTAATATCTAGAATATCAAATTTGGGGTATTTACGGATGCTCTCTCTCTTGCCATCCCTACCATATAGATATGGTGGGCAGAATAATGGCCTCCCAAAGATGTCCACATCCTAATTCTTGAAACCTGTGAATGTGTTTTGCCCTTACGTGGCACAAAGGACTTTGCAAAGGTGATTAAGTTTAAGGACCTTGAGATGGGGAGATAATCCTGGATTATCCAGGTTGGTTCAGTCTACTAGACTATCCTTAACAAATGTCCTTAAAAGTGGAAGAAGGAGTCAGAGAGAGGAAAATATGACTATCCGGAAGGATGGTTAGAGAGATACAAGGTTGCTGGCTTTGAAGATGGTCTATAAGCCAAGGAATACAGTAGCAGCTTCTAGAAGCTGGAAAAGGCAAGGAAATGGATTCTCCCCTAGAGCCTCCAGAAAGAAATGCAGCCTTGCTCACAGCTTGATTTCATCCCAGGGAAACATGTGTACTGTTAACCTACAGAGCTGTAAGATACTAAATTTAAGTTATTTTAAGCCACCATATTTGTGCTAATTTGTTACAGTAGCAAGAGAAAACTAATACAGATATTTTAAGGTAAACACAAACTTTACCAAATATTTGAAGATCTTTGTATATCTCATACTTTTTAGACTTGTTTCCTTTTATTTGTACTTTATTTAAAACTCTTTTCAAGGGTGGGTCTTTGTGTTGTAAATATTCTAAGGCCTTAAACATCTGTGAAACTTTTTACTAAGCCCTTATATTTAGCTGTTAAAAAATTCTAGATCCTTAATCTTTTTTCTTTTTTAAAAATATACATATTTACTCTTTCTGCAGGCTTTACAATTTCTTTTTAGTGTGAAACTGTAAAAGTTCAAATAGATCCAGGTGAAGTTTTTTTTTTTCTTATTTCTTATTTTGGGGCTTAATGGGCTTTTTGACTCTAGTCTTTCAACCTTCTTTAATTTGAAGATTCTGTCTCCATTATGTCTTCAAATTTTACTCCTTCTTATTTCTATTTTTCTCTATTTTGATGACAATTTATACCCATATGTTAGTAATTATATCCTTTCCTTTTTTTCAGACTTTTATTTTACTTTTTTAATTTTTAAGTAATCTCTACACCCAGCGTGGGGCTCAAACTCACAACAGTAAGATCATGAGTTGCATACTCCACTAATGGAGCCAGCTAGGCATCTGATTATATTCTTTCATATCATCTGGCTTTATTTTTATATTTTCTTTTGCTTTTTTCTTCTCCTTTGTTGAGAATTCGTCAATATGATCTTCCCATATGCTGCTTTCCTCAGCGGGATCCTTTTAATGTTTATCCCATCTAGTATGTTATTTATCCCATCTATTGTATTTCTCTTAACATTTTTTTTGTGCTTGTTTTTCTTTTAAAAATAGGTTTTTTTACACTGTTATTTTTTCCCTCTTTTTTTGTGTATGTTTTAGACTTATTTTAAATTCTTTGTTGTTCTAACACAGGCTTCTAAGGAAATCTGTAATCACTTCTTATTTTTCTTTCTAAATAGGTATCTGGTTATTTTAGCCTTTGAGCTCCTACTCTCCTGGAAGTACTGCCTGCTTCACGTGCTGGGAAATGCCAAAGTCCATCCCTGGCTGGATGGACTGGGAAGTGGGATCAGCCCCAGGGTAGAAAGCCCAGGCACCAGAACATCACAATGAATTATTTCTCTCTCCATGAAAGCCAGGGTGAAACTGCTTTCAAGGGAAGTACTCCTTAGCCTGGGTAATTGAGTCTGGGGAGTGTCAAGGGGGAGTAGTGGGGAAGCGACCGCTCCAGACAGGTTGGTTCCCACTGTTTGCTCTGCTCTCCACCTGCAGAGCTTTGTGTCCAGCATCCCCCCACAGCGTCGTTGTGACTTCTCCTTGTTTAGTGTAAGGTGGCAAGAATGGATGACGAGAATACAGACTATGTAAGCCTGGACAGAGACTGTTTGTCTCTGAATCCACAGGCATAGGACGGGGTTAACACATGGTAAGGGGCCAATAAATAATTTTGTAGTGAAATAGCGATAAATTGGATGAGAGTGGCGCAAGGAGGGTATTTACCTATTGATTCCAAATACATGTTGGCTATCTAACAAAGAGTGAAGATAGAGGGTAAGTCTATACAAGGAATTTGGAAAAAAATATTAGGTTCATTGGGTTATTTTACAGAAACAAATTATTTGGTTTGTTATTCATACACACAGAAAAGTCAGACAAAAAGTACTTATTTACTAAACATACACATAATTTTATGTGACCTCTATGAGGCATTTGATGCTGTTGGCAAAACTTTCTTTTGAAACTGTCTTAAAAGATGCATCCTTCCCAACACCAGCCTCCTTGAGGTGAGTGGTTTTCCTCTTACCCAGTGGTTTCTGCTTCCGCATGTCTTTCATTGGCTGATTTCATTCTCTCCCTCATGGTTCCCAGGACTTTATCCTAGGCACTCTCTTCTCACTCTATTTTCTTTCCTTGTGTGGTCTCCTTGAACCCCAAGGTCACAGCTCCCCCCTATCTAATGGTGCATATTTCTAATCCTCACCTGTCCTCTGAGCTCAGGCTTATAGCTTCCGGATGTCTCCACCTGGTCCTCCTAACTGGCATCTTAACCTCAGCTACCTTCCGACCAAGTACAGTTTCTCCACTTCCACCCACTCCAGAAGTTTCAGTGTTGATCCTGACATTTTCCTCCCCAGCCACACCTAATTCAACATGTCCATTGTACTTCTCCTTCATTTCCATTGTTGGTACTACTTTTAGTTTGGGTGCTCACCAGTTGTGAAGTCTACCATTTCAGTAAATGCCTATCTGGTCGTCCTCCTCCAGTCTCTTGTCAATCTCCACAGCCATGTGATGACTTGCCTTAAAATCATCAAGGAGCTCTCCGTCACAGAGATAATAAAGCCTCAGCCAATGAGCACACTACTTCACTTTCGTCACAATATAGTCCCGGTCTAGCTGACCTATCACATCTCCTGATATCCCCCATGCTCTACTCTGTGGTCCTGGAGGTTCAAAGAAATTGTGATTCTTCAAAACACAACATACTGCATTCTCTCTATCTGCAATGTCTACCTGCTTTGTGGACACTCTGTTGAGTGAGAAGGCTTAGCCAATGTAATGACTGAGAAGAGGAGAAAGGCCTCAGGTTTAGCTGGTAGAAATGGAAGCAATACATTCAGTAATTTCAAGAAAACTGAAGGTCATCCAGAACATGAGAGAGAGAGAGAGAGAGAGAGAGAGAGAGAGATAACAGCTTAGAGGGTGGGAGGCAAGGAGAGGAAATAGAGCTATTAGTTCAAGTTCTGTTGTCTATTATCCAATTCTTGTTGACCTGACAATGGGATCATCATCTAATGGTAATTGTACCATAATGAGAAAATCTACATGCAAATGAAATAAACAGTAATTAGGGATCTTGAACTAGTTACCATTTCTTGGAAGCAAGTCAGGAGATGATTTTGGGAGGGTTCTGTGCTGTAAACAAAGAATGAAGTCATGGAGGAGAAGAAAATGGTTTATGTATATACAGGATTAACTTGATCCTGTGCTTGGGAGAGCTTTCTGGTATCATACACCTGTGTTTTCCCTACTATTTTTGGTCAGAGTCAATGTAAACTCATAAAGCATGTGGATGTAAATGTCTCTCATAGTCTAATCGCAGATTTCTGTTTGGAAGGAAACCCCAGAAACCAAGAACCTAGATGGGGAAATGGTAGACACTCATTGTCCAGCATGGATTTGGAACAGTCCAGGCAGTTTGCTCACTGACTTGCTCTTCCCATCCTTCCATTACTCAGTAAGGAGAGGATAGTGGGGGTGGAGAGGACAGGGTCAAATTTATCCAAACCTATCCTGGGGATCAGAACAGGGAGCCAATGTATAAGAAACTTGTTTAAATGGTATCTCCCCAAAATGTAATCTGTGCTACTATTTTAAAAAGAAAGCTAGAGAGAAGGAAGGAAAAAGAAAGAAAAAGTTTTTTATGTATGAAAATGATATCATCTCCAATGGAAAAAAATGCAGAATATTGAGTATACTATGCTAGCCTTTGTTTTAGAAATGGGAAAAATATGAATATATATGGAGTATTTGCTAATGTTGGCATAACAACACTAAAAATTTACATAATAACCTAATTAAAATGGTTTCCTATAATGGAAGGAAATGGGAAACAAGATGAATGGATTCAGAGTGTTACTAAGATATCTTAATTATGGTTTTTTATATTGTTCTGACATTCAAAAATGAAAATATTTTATCTATTGAAAAATAAAATAAGTTTAGTTGTTGTTGTATATTTGCTACCCTCTGGAAATAAATCAGAAAGAAATTATCAGACAATTGATTATCAGGCAACTCAGGAAGAGGGAGGCTGGAGAGAGAGAGGGAAATGTTCATTTCAGTGTTGTTTCTAATAGAACAAAGGAAAACAACTCAGACAAGTATCTGAATACATTAGTATGCAATTATACATTGAACACACGGAACTGTTAGTGGTTATGATGTAAATACATATTTATGGACAGTGCCAGTGGGAAAATAGTATGTATAGTACGATCTCTATATGTGGAAATAAAACATTGTAGAACAATATTCACCAAAATGTTCGTTTGATTTTAGTTTAAACTTTGTGTTCTAATGTGGTGAAGTGATGAGGTTTTTTTATATATTAAATAAATAAACATTTTTAAAAAATCACCTCTCACTGTCCCTCTCTCTCATTAAGTAGGATGTCCTTCCATATTTTATACTATTGAAGTTGTGGCAGTAGCAGAAACATTGACATTGATTATTTACAATATTTACAATTTATAATAAAAACAACGTCCTGAGCATCGTTGTAAGTACTTTAGAAGGATTAGTTGATAATCAGAACCCCAGTATGAGGCAGGAGTTATTATGCTTCCATTCTACAGGTAAGGTTTCCGAGGCTTGGTTGAGCACGTACCCCGCCAGGCCACGTGGATACTAATCAGTGGCGAGGGTCTAGAACCCGCACACTCTGTCTGGAGCTTCTGACTCAATCATCTCCTGCACACCTTTACTGGGTCTTATCTCACTTTGCTATGACTGCACGGTCTTGGCACCCTTGACACTCTCTTTAATCTTTGGTTGCCTGCAAAGTAGCTCAGCCCCTGGCTTTTAACACACACCAAATGTTTATTGGGTGAATGAATGAATTTATTTTAAGCTGGTGTAGTTGTTCAACTGTAGCAACTCCCTGGATATTATCTCCTGTGGCAGTTTTAAATCATGTTGGTTGATTCCCTTCAATATTGCTACTGTGAATTCTGTGCTTTTGATAGTTATGCATTCCCTGTACTGTAGAGCAGAGGAAAGATTTTTATTGTATCACTAAGCCTGTCAAGAAAAATTTAGAAAATGTGTATTGGTACCCAGCACGTAGCAGGATCTGTCCTAGGCACCAGCTGTACGAAGATAATAAAAAAGACAGGTGTAAGGACCTCATAAGCTGTGGCAAAAGGCAGGGGAGAGGTGTCCTCAGTCATCACACCTTTACAATGGAGGTGTAGGGATACACAAGTCTCCAGGGAGCTGAGAGGAAAACCACTCCCTCCAACTGAGAGTGGAGCATCCTGGAAGACTTCCCAGAGGAGGTGGCAGTGACTGAGCTGAGTTTTAAAGGATAAGTAAGAATGGAGCTAGCAGTAAGTGGTGGGCAGAAGGAGAATAAACCAGGCAATACTTTTAGGAGCTTGATGTCAAGGCAACCCCTTTACAATTTTAAGAAAATACTTCCCTGCTAAGAATCCTAATAATTTATATCTGGATGGATCAATGAAAATAGTCAGTCGAATGGGGATTTAGAAATTGTGTGTAGGAGCACCTGGGTTGCTCAGTCGGTTAAAGCATCTGACTCTTGATTTCAGCTCAGGTCCTGATCTCTGGGTGGTGAGATGGAGCCGGAGCCCCATGTCTGGCTCCCCGCTAAGTATGGAGCCTGCTTAAGGCTCCTCCCTCTCTGGGCACCTGGGTGGCTCAGTTGGTTAAGCATCTCCCTTCGGCTCAGGTCATGATCCCAGGGCTCCCTATTCAGCGGGCAGTCGGCTTCTTCCTCTCCCTCTGCCCCTTTTTTTATTAAAAAAAAAAAAAAAAAAAAAATTTTAAAAAAAAAAAAAAAAAAAAAAAAAAAAGGATCCCCTCTCTTTTCTCTATCCCCCTGCAACCCCCCCCCCCCCCGCAGTGGCCCCTGCTTGCATAATCTCTCTCTCTAAAAAAAAGAAAGAAATGTGTGTAAGAAGAAGTGTATGCATATGCACACACAGGCAAGCCTGCGTGATTGTGTAAGATCAGAGAAAAAAGGAATAGTTCCATTTAGTAGAAAAGTAAATCTTATTTCAGATCACATCTTTGTTTTCTGACATTCTTAACAGTAATTGCATTAATTGCGACTAGGCTGGTCCCCTCTGTGCTGGCTTAGGCACATGAATTCCTTTCCCTGACTTCAGTAGACTTGTGCAGAGCCAGAGAAATTTCCTCATTATTACTCATTACTCAGTGACCAGGAAAAAATTAACAAGCTTCAAAGTATGTCTATTTTCTATCCAGAGAGAATTTTATCCCTTGTGATTTTATCAGACCAAATAAATATATAACCAAGTATATTCATGGCATTTCTTCTTTCCAATTCTAAAAACTTCTTTAAAAACAAGGGAAGTAAGTAGTCGCATCCTTCATGGTACCCAGAGGTCCTGAGGCCAAAGCAAAATTTCCACCAAGAGCTCTAATAGGTGACAAGGTGGGGAACCAGGAACAAATATCCTGAGACAAGCCTGTCAAATCTAGTCTTCTAATCAAATCACTCAATTAAAAAAGAAAAAAACCACAAAAACCTACAACTGCTGTAATTACAGTTTATGTATTGAAAACCATACCCCAAATTTCTTTGTCTTGACCACTTTGTGAAGTGGAGGAATTAATTAGAAATTAATTAAATTGCAGGCAATTTTAATTAAGGGGTTAAAAAACAAGACAAACTTAGAAATGTTACACAACTCTAATTAGGAGAGCAGTAAAAATCAACAAAGGAATCCAATAAACTTATATTTTAGCTGCAAAGTTTTACATCATCACTACCTAATTAAATAGACCAAAAAAGAGGGGGCAGGTATTTAAGTATGAGCAGTTTGGAGGAAAGATACCAGAGATAGGTAAAATCAGATTTTTATTTCTTCTGTACCTTTAGTGAGTTATACTCAAGTCTCTCTTAATTGAACATATGGTAGCCTTGAGTGATTCTGGATGAGAAATAGATAGATCTTTATGTTTAATGCACAGTGCACTCTTGGCACACATTAAGTGCAAAATAGTAGCCTCTTGGATCTCTCATCACACAAGGTCATGCAGAAGTTCATTACAGGGCTCCTTTTATAATGAATAGGTTTTACTTTCACTAGTTAAATGATCAAACAGTACTGGTGATTCAGGATGGGTGTAATCTGTGTTTGGTGTTCCGAGTGGATAAAGAGCTCAGTTCCCATCCCAAAGTTGTATGTATCCTCCAGTCCCGCCCCTTCGCAAGGCTGGAGTTGTGGATGTGAAGACAGCCACTGCCCACACATGGGGAAAGGGCTAGGAGAAGGTGACTTCCCGATGGAGAAGATTGGGGGTGTCTCTCTGGCCTGCTCACTTGATTTTCTCTTCTTTGAGTCCGGCCTTCGGTCTTTACCTCTGTCTCTACCACGACCCCCAGGTCTCCCAACCACTTAAAATTGTTCTCAGTCACTTCGACTCAGTCTAAATACTCAAAGCTGCAACTTTCGCTGCCTACGAACATGAGGTCTTCAATAGGAAGCCCGATAACTAACGTGTGACCGAGGTGGGGTCTGCAGGACATGTTACCCTGGAGCAGGGTCTTTTTTTTTTTTTTTTTAAGATTTTATTTATTTATTTATTTGACAGAGAGAGAGACAGCCAGTGAGAGAGAGAACACAAGTGGGGGGAGTGGGAGAGGAAGAAACAGGCTTGCCAGCAGAGCAGGGAGCCCCATGTGGGGCTCGATCCCAGGACTCTGGGATCATGCCCTGAGCCAAAGGCAGACGCTTAACGGCTGAGCCACCCAGGCACCCCTGGAGCAGAGTTTCCTGATTCTTTGGGGCAGAAGAATTCTGTGGAGGGCTGTCCTGTGCTGTGAGGGGTGTTCAGCAGCATCTCTGGCCTGGACTCATCAGGAGCCAGTAGCAGCCCTGCGTGCTCTGACAATTAAAGATGCCTCCACATTGTCAAATACACCCTGGGGAACAAACAGCCCCCAGCGGAGAACCACTGCCCTAGATCCATGTCCCTTCAGGTGGTAGAAGTGCTGCTCCTTGTAAGTTTGAAGAGTATTCTATCTTATCTCTTCATATTTCACACCCTGACCTAAGAGGAGAAAGGAATCCTTCTCCACCGCACCTCACACCCCACTGTAATTAAACTGAGCTCGAGCTGTCTCCAATACAAGGAGGCTCTTAAATTGTTTCTCAGGTAAACAAATTCTGCTCATGTCAACCGGTCAGTTGTCAGTTTCCCCGGTAATGATTTTGCTGCTGGGAATCCACCTTTCTTTCCTTACTCTTTTGTTCAAAGACAGAACTTGGAACAAAAAATGTTCAGGTCTCTAGGCTACTGGGAAGCAAGACATTTTTTCTATGTATTCCAAGCTTCTCTATCATACTGATTGAAATTGAAATTGTTCTGGCTGTCACCCAAAATTACACTCCTGAATCTTCTGGAATCCTTTCCACAGTGTTATCCACACTATTTAATCCTTTGTCAAGTCCTTTTGTCCTGTCGATCACCGTGAAGAGAGGTGTCGCCACCCCCACACACCTGTGAGGAAAACACATCCCTAACCGTCATAATTTCCATGGTCATTGTCAACTTGGGAAGCAAGTCCTGCTCTCACTCTTCTCCCGCCCACCACCCCCTTCACCCAGAGAAGCCTGGCTTTATCTTAAGGACATGGTTTGCCCTTTAGCTTATATTAGAATCACCCGGAGGGCCTGTTGAAACAGATTTCTTAAAAAAAAAAAAAAAAAGATTTTTTTATTTATTTGAGAGACAGAGAGAGAGAGAGCAGGGGGAGGGACAGAGGGAGACAAGCAGACTCCCTGCTAAGCAGGGAACATGGTGTGGGGCGTGATCCCAGGACCCTGAGATTATGACCTCAGCCAAAATCAAGAGTCAGATGCTTAACTGACTGAGCCACCAGGGCTCCCCGAAACATAGATTTCTGAACCCCAACTCCAGGTTTCAGACCTGATCTGCAGTGAGGCCCAATAATTTGCATTTCTAACAAATTTCAAGTGTTTCTGATGCTTCTGCTCCAGGCACTGCACACCTTGAGGACTATAAGGTGTGAGGGCAGAAGAAAAAGCCCTCCAAGTGACTCTGATAGGGGTGGGGTGCCCACAGTGCAGAGCCACTGGTTTATTTCCCCTCCCCCTACAAAGATCAGTATTTCTTGACAAGTTCTATCCCACCAGCAATGTCAGCTGAGCTTGAAAAGGGCTATGAGAAAGATTCCAGATCTTAGGGAACAGAGATGGGCTCAAAAAAACAAAAACAAAAACACAGCACTACAACTCATACGAATTTCAGGTGCTCAGACAAGTGAATTTCTACTGCATGGGATTTCAGAGGGCTGTTTTGCCATATTCCTTCCATGAAAGAAATAATATTTGTAAGCTTGCAAACTTAGGGACATTTATTAAGTAAATTAAATGCATTCAGAGTTCTCTCAAGAAATAGAGGAGAGAGCATTAGGCTTGGAGTGTAAACATCTAGGCTCTAGTCTGGTTGAGTAATCTGGGCAAGTTACTTCATGGTATTTTGCAAAAACTCAGTCTTATCTCTAAGATGAAGGACTTTGATCTCTTCACCGAGGGCCCTTGCAGGGCTATGATTCTAGAAACACTTCCTCCGGAAGGAACATTTTAAGATCCTGGCTCTACGGTTCGGTTCGAACACACCTGACTTGATGTGCCAAGGGATCTGCCTGGTCTCCCTTGCCAGGCTCAAATGTTTCTACTGTATCACACCTAAAAATGAGACAGTACATGCCATTTTTAAAACCTAACAACTCTGGTAGGCTGAGAAATGGCCTCAAGAGATATTGCAATCCTAATTCCTAGAACCTGTGAGTGTTACCTTGCCTACTGGGAACTTTGCAGATGTGATTGAGTTAAAGGATTTTGAGATGGAGAGATTGTCCTAGATTATCCACGTGGGCCCCAAATGTAATTACAAGTGTCCTTATAAAAGAGAGGCAAAGAGAGATTTGACAACAACAGAGGAGGCCAGAAGAGGGAAGAAGAGGCAACGTGACACAAGACCATGAACTAAGGAATGTCGGCAGCCTCTAGAAGCTGGAAAAGGTAAGGGACAGGTTTTCCCCTAGAGCATCTGGAAGGAGCCTGCCTGCTGACACTTTAATCTCAGCCCCATAAGACTCATTTCAAACATCTGCCTTTTAAAACTATAAGAAAATAAATTTATGCTCCTTTAAACCATCAAGTTTGTGGTAATTTGTTACAGGGCAGCCATAGGAGACTAATACACAAAACTTAGGCCAGTATGACGCTCTCCTAGTTCCCAAATTGGAAGCTTTTTTTTTTTTTAAGATTTTATTAATTTATTTGACAGAAATAGACAGCCAGCGAGAGAGGGAACACAAGCAGGGGGAGTGGGAGAGGAAGAAGCAGGCTCATAGCAGAGGAGCCTGATGTGGGGCTTGATCCCAGAACGCCAGGATCACACCCTGAGCCGAAGGCAGACGCTTAACAACTGAGCCATCCAGGCGACCCCCCAAATTGGAAGCTTTTGACAGAGCTGACCACAAGTGGTAAACTGCAGGCTGGTTCCAAAATCAGCTGCCTTTTGACATTAGAGCTGCCTTTCTTTAGTTAATACAGTTTCATGATTCTCTATTCAAATTGCAAGGTCTCTGACAGGCACTCTGCCTTATTCACCAACAGGTTTAGACTTGGAATATTGTGGAATATTGTGGGCACCTCCTATATGTTATTATAGTTGACTGTCAGCTGAGCGCAAAGCACCACGAGAACTAGCATTGGGGGGAGGGAGAGGGAACTGTCTGGAAGGAAATAGAGTCTTTGTTCAAGCTTACTTCCTGCCTTCCCTGAGTCCCTGCCAAGTCCACCCTAGGACCAGGTACTCTTGTCAAAGCCCCAGAAAGACATTTTTTGTTGATGTTGCCAGGGAAGCTGCATAACCATTCATTCCTGACTCCACCATGCTTCCTGTTGCCACAGTAACCCACCAACACTTCCAAATACTGTCTGTGTCCATACTGTTCTTGGACCTTCTTAGGTCTACTTGTCCTGGCAGCTGACAACCCTTTCCCGCAGGCTCTCTCACCAGGAGTTCATGATGATAATAACAATCCTGAGGGTGCTAATAACTGTTTATGGAGGGCCTACTATGTAACAGTATCTCTAATGACTACAGCGATAAGGCAAGATAGGTATTACTGTAACACCTTCTTACAAGCAAGTTAACTGAAACTCAGAGAAATGAATTATTTTAACCCAAATCTTATAGGTGCTCACCGATGGAGCCCAGATTCAAACCAAGGTCAGCCTGAGGCCAGACTCTTTCCATTTGGTTACATTGTTTCTGACCACAAGAAAACGGACCCCAAATACTTAGCACAGTGTTTGGCATAGAGTAAAGGGCCGGCTTGCGTCACAGCAACCCCAGAAGCATGGCAACCTAAGACCCAACAGATGAGAGGCTCCTTTGGCCTTTCCGCACCCCCATGGTCCTGGAGAGCTTCAAAACCACACAGATGCTCTTCGGCTCCTTCAGCTCCCTCCTTCCATACACCCCACTACTTTCTAGAAGTGAGAAAATAAAGGAGCTGCAGCCCAAAAGGGAATAAGTGGGGAAGAAAATGTATGCACAGAGGGGCCCTTAGGCTGAGCCCCTTTTCACCTGGCATCCTGCCAAATTGATGCCCTCTTTCCTCCCTTTGGTGCCTGTCATATAGAATCTTCCACATTCTCACCTTCACCTACACACATCCTCCTGTCCAGGAAGCAGAGCAGGTAAAGGGCAGGAGAATTTGGGGAGAAAGTGAGAAAACCCTTTCCTGAAAACAAACACCCATTCTTAGTTTCTTCTCCTGTCTTGGTACTAGAACACCTCAGCATTGGCATAACTTAAGGAGAAGGTTTTTCCATGTGAAGATACATAAAATTTGAATTGGGACAAAATGTTCTCATTGTGATGTGGAAAAACAGGTCCCTGAGAGATGTGAGCAGGTAAGGCAAGCGTGTGGTACACACGGTTCCTTCCCCGGTCTCTGCTCTCATCACCAGCTGATCATGGCAGTCTTCTCCATTGAACCCAGACTGATCAACTCGAGAGGCACTCCAGAGGACAGTCATTTGGCATGCCTGGAATATGGCATGGCTTTGGAGACGGGGTGCTCCGTGATCTCTTCCTGAGTTGTGAATTCACTTAAGCCATTTCTGAATTCTATTCACCCTTTATTCGTTTTTGTAGGTCTGCTTCTGCCTTTTATTTGTTTATTCATTGGTTTTTTGTTTTTTTTACATTCCACGTATTAGTGAAATCATATGGTATTTGTCTTTCTCTGTCTGACCTGTTTCGCTTAGCATAATACTCTCTAGTTCCATCCATGTTGTCGCAAATGCCACATTCTCATCTCTTTCTATGGCTGTGGAATATTCCATTATATATGTTGCAGGATTTCTTTTCCTTTGGTGCCTGTGGTTCTTGGTGACTCCACTCTGTTGACATATATTATTTGTTTCAGGGGTACAGGTCTTTCTTACACAATACACATTGCTCACCACAACGCGTACCCTCCCCAAAGTCCATCACCCAGCCGCCCCATCCCTCCACCACCCTCCCCTCCAGCAACCCTCAGTTTGTTTTCTGAGATTAAGAGTCTCTTAAGGTTTGTGTCCCTCTCTGATTTCATCTTGTTTCATTTTTCCTCTCTTCCCCTATGATCCTTTGCCTTGTTTCTCAAATTCCACATATCAGTGAGATCATATGATAATTGTCTTCCTCTGATCGACTTATTTCACTTAGCATACTACCCTCTAGTTCCATCCATGTCGTTGCAAATGGCAAGATTTCATTTTTGATGGCTGCATAATATTCCATTGTGTGTGTATACATATATATGTATATATATACATATATACATATATATATATATATATACATTTTCTTTATCCATTCATCTGTCAATGGATATCTGGGCTCTTTCTGTAGTTTGGCTATTGTGGACTTTGCTGCTATAAACATTGGGGTGCGGGTGCCTCTCTATTCACCCTTTAAAGCCCACATCTTATCCTACCCACTCTGGGAAGCCTTCCCTAATTATACTGATGTTTGTCTTCCCTAAATTCCTCTCCTACTGATAAATCCTGGGGAGGATCTAGATTTTGTGGAGATGGAACCCTGACAAAGCCTTGTAAAATGTTCTATAGAGAAAATGGAAAGAATTCATTTTCCTCTAAGTGGATCTGAATTTGTTTAGAAAAGTTTATGTTGGTTTCATACTAATTATTGATAATGTCCTGTAAATTTTTCAGGATATTCTCTACTTTGGGAAAACCACTATTAATTTTCTTTTATACATGAGCTCTCAGATTTCAGGGCATTTCAAGCTTCCTGTGCAGTGTCTAATCGGAAATAATCTTTCAATTGATGACATTTGTTGACCAGGTTGCCCCTGCTGTCCTCATAGCATTAAATTTTATTTCTAGGAAGGATGCATCTAAATATCTAAAAGTGTTGTGGCTGACCCATCACGTCCTGGCAAAGGAAACTGGGCAGATTCTGTGGAGTACCAAGTTAGGAATGTTCCTTTCTGAACTCTATGGCCTAGAACCAGGTATACATACTCCAAGCCTTGTGCTTTCTCTTCTACTTGTTTCGAGAGCTTAGAACACATTGGGTATTTAAAAAAAATATCTCTAGGATTCATTTCTCTCACTACATCCAGTAAAATATCTGTGAGAATTCAAAAATGTATTTTTGAATGAATGAATGAATGAATGAATATAAAAATGAGTGAATGAAGAATATAGGTCTAAGTATCTTCAAATATTCTGGTTGCTCTTTTTTTCCCCCTACATTTCTTGTACTAATGTGTTAATGGCAATGTGTTTTATTTAGCTGAATCTCAGGCTTATCTTTTCAGTTGCTAGGATTAAAGTCTTGGTGAAATCACAGAATGCTAACATTGGAAAGGACCCTAAAGATTACAGAGTTTAATCCTTTTTCATTTTTAATGGAGGCAACCAAGGCTGAAAATGTTGAAGTTATTGTCCAGGGCCTTGGAGTAGTGAATGGGTTCAGGATGGACACCCCTCACCCCACCGCCCTCGTCCCTGGAATGTGCCACTTTGGCATGTGGAATGTTTTGAGCTAAAGGCACTTGAGACCCTGCGGGCTCAAGAGAAACCTTTGTCCCTCCCTTAACCACACAGAAGAATCTAAATTGGAGGTCTTTCCCAGAGTAAGGGCTATTAACAAAGATAAATTTTATCTGAGTGACCCATCTGTATGGCAGGGCAAACATCTAATTACCAAACATCTGTTCTTCTTATCACCCTTTGAAATGCATTCCTTTCCTCTGAAATCCCAGACCCCTACCCCCCTTCTCCTTCAGGATGACATATTCTGCCTGACAGTCTTTGATATTTCCACGTCTATGTGAATTCCCCGTACATACGCCTGTGACATTTGATTTTTCTCCTGTTAATGTGTCTCATGTCAATGTGATTCTTAGTCCAGCCAGAAGGACCTGTGAGGGGACAGGAATTCTTGCTCCCCGACAGTTGGCGTGGTTGGCAGGATACTTTAACTCGCGGGACCTTGCTGCCTCTGAGAGATCCTGGGCCATCTGACATACAGCTGGCATCAGGTGAGACTTCTTACATCATCAGGTGAGACTTCTTATCATGTCAGGCTCCTGGAAGCTCCTTCTGTGGAGTCCGATGGAGCGAGAGTGGTAAGAATCTTCTCTCTCTTTCTAACTTTAGATTAGCTGGAGAAGATATTTGTGGAACTAGTCTGGCGGACTCTTTGGTTAAATTTGGCAGAGTACTTATTGGTGACTGATCCATTTCCTGCCAGAGAGGGTCTTTGTTTTCCTTTGTCTGTGTTTTTTACATTGTTTGCTGCTAAGGGGTATCTTGGAAGCCAAAGCCGCAAAATTGGTGGGCACAAGTTGACCACGTTAAAGCTGTGAGAGGCCTTGTCACCTCAAGAAGACTTCTGTGATAGGGTAAGTTGGTCACAGAATGGGTGAGATTGACACTAGGTCACTTGCTAACTTCAAGAAAACTTCCGTGCAGTGAGGCCCACTGTAAAACAACAGAGAGTCTCTGGCTCCTTGGGTGGCTCAGGCGGTTAAGCATCTGCATTCGGCGTAGGTCATGATCCCAGGGTCCTGGGATCAAGTCCCACATCAGGCTCCCTGCCCCTCAGGGAGCTTGCTTCTCCCCCTGCCCCTACGCCCCCCCACTTGTGCACACACACTCTCTCTCAAATAAACAAATAAAATCTTTAAAATAAAAAATAAAAACAAAGAAAGAGAGAGCGCAAGCCTGGGGAAGGGGCAGAAGGAGAGGGAGAAGCAGACTCCCAGCTGAGCAGGGAACCCGACTTATGGCTAGATTCCAAGGACCCTGGAATCACGACCTGAGCTGAAGGCAGACACTAACCAACTGAGCCGCCCAGGTGCCCCTAAAAGTAATATTTCTTATAAATGTAATTGAGACTGCTAGAAATGATAAGGGAAGCAACTCTGTATGCAAGGAAAATAAGATGTGTTTTTTATAAGAAAGGTATGAGGAATGGGAATATATTTTTGTTGAGGGAAAAGAAAGTAATTTTGTCTTAAAATGAGACTGGTTATTTCAAGAGAAGGCTTAGGACAAAACCTGAATGAAAAAGAAAGCTGTGGAAGGTTTGTGAAGGGAAATCTTTGAAAAAGAATTTTATGCATGATCAGGACTAAGATTAGAATCGGCAGAGTTTTAAAAGTATGCTGGTGTTTAAGAGTGAGATTCAGCTTTTCTCTTCATTAGAAGTAGAAAGTTTTCTTCAACTATTGGTCTGCTGTTCATAAGACATTGTAAACAAAAGCTTTTCTTTACCTTTTAAGTTATCTGCCTAAAAAACAATGACTCTAGGTTTGCCAAAATAATTTCCTATATTTATCAGATCTTTGATTACTTAAGAAAACTGCCTTAATATTAAAAACTTAATGTTACTCATAACCATGTGACCTTCTGTATTTGCCTTTGATATCTTTTATTGCCACTTTGATTAAATGGATAATTAAATATTGTTTCCTAATTGTGATTCTACTTAATTACATTTTCAAATCTTTTGTCTTTTTTGGGACATAGTTTCTAACGTCAAGTTCTAAAAAGAAGTCTTTTCACCACAATCTAACTGAAATTCTCTAGCAGGCCCCTGGAACATTTTAAGAGAAAAAAATTTTGTGAGAAATTAAACTAACGAGGCTTATTTGGTATGTTAAATTACTTAGAAGCATTGTCAAATACATGGTATCAAATACTGTTAGATTATATTTACATAGGTATATTATTAAAACAAATGTTCTAAAATTATATGAAACTCCTAGAAATCTGATGTCCTGGTATGCTGCTATTATTATTATTATATTTTTATTTTTTAGAGAGAGGGAGCGCACACATGAGGTGGGGGGAGGTGAAGGATGGAGGGAGAGGGAGAGAGATAATCTTTTTTTTTTCATGTTTTTAGTCACTGTACAGTACATCATTAGTTTTTGATGTAGTGTTCCATGATTCATGGTTTGCATATTAACACCCAGTGCTCCATGCAGTATGTGCCCTCCTTAATACCCATCACCGGCCTAGCCCATCCCTCCACCCCCCTCCCCTCTAAAACCCTCAGTTTGTTTCCCAGAGTCCATAGTCTCTCATGGTTCATTCCCCCTTCCTGTTTACCCCCGCTTCATTTTCCTTTCCTTCTCCTACCGATCTCCCTGCTATTCCTTATGTTCCACAAAAGAGTGAAACCATATGATAATTGTCTTTCTCTGCTTGACTTATTTCACTTAGCATAATCTCCTCCAGTCCCATCCATGTTGATGCAAATGTTGGGTAATCATTTTTTCTGATGGCTGAGTAATATGCCATTGTATATACGGACCACATCTTCTTTATCCATTCGTCTGTTGAAGGGCATCTCGGCTCCTTCCACAGTTTGGCTATTGTGGACAATGTTGCTATGAATGTTGGGGTGCATATGGCCCTTCTCTTCACTACGTCTGTATCTTTGGGGTAAATATCCAGTAGTGCAATTGCTGGGTCATAGGGTCTCTATTTTTAACTTTTTGAGGGACCTCCACACTGTTTCCCAAAGTGGCTGTACCAACTTGCATTCCCACCAACAGTGTAAGAGGGTTCCCCTTTCTCCACACCCAGGAGAGAGATAATCTTAAGCAGACTCCACGCCCAGTGAGGAGCCCTACACGGGGCTCGATCTCATGACCCTGAGACATGACCTGAGTCAAAATTAATATTTGGAGGCTGAACCAACTGAGCCACCTAGGTGCCCCTGTCCTGGTATGTTACACAAAAATAACCAAATTTCCTTGTCAGTTGCATTATAAAGAACTCAGATCAGTTGTGTGTATGTGTGTGTGTCTTTGTGTTCTATTTGTGCTCTTGTGTATGGAGTGTGCATGGTATATATGTAAATTATGTGTATAGTGTGTGTGGTGTATGTGTGGTTTTTTGTTATTAAGTTTTTTAAATTCCAGTATAGTTAGCATAATAGCATTATATTATTTTCAGGTGTACAATATAGTCAAATCAGATCTTTATTTTTTTTTAAAGATTTTATTTATTTATTTGACAGAGAGAGAGCACAAGTAGGGGGAGTGGCAGGCAGAAAGAGAAGCAGGCTCCCAGCTGAGCAGGGTGCCCGATGGGGGACTCGATCCCTGGGATCATGACCTGAGCTGAAGGCAGACACTTAACTGATTGAACCACCCAGACACCCTGAAATCAGATCTTTAACCATGGCTATTGTTAAGTCTTTTATCAATTACAGGCAGTTACACTTCTACTCAGACTCCTCTATAAAAGTTTCCTGCAAATGTGCTTCATCTTCAATGAGACTCATGGAAAAAAACTCTTGAGTACAGGTTTCTGATAAGCTTATGATCGATCATAAAACTGAACTGGGTAAAAATTTCCAGAAGTAGTGGAAAAATTGGATTTGCACAGAACAAGAAATAATAATATGAGACTGAATGAATTGAGGAAGATAATTATACTTCTAATGACTTTTTGTTTGAAACACTCCTGACCTTTTAAAAAAATTTTTTTCCCGGAGTTAAGAACTTTTTCTCTTAAGCTGACTTACAGCAATTTAATCAAACATACCTTTGGAACAAATTAAAACATTTATCTTTTCTCCCTACCAGATCCTTCCAGAATTCAGAAACTCTCAGTGAGTATTCTTGTATTTTTATAGCAATATATTTATTTGCATAAGTTTCAATAAGAATCTGTTATCTTTATGACAAGACACAAATAAAAACACTGGTCACATTACCAAGGCTTTCATTGGAATGTCATATCTGCAAAGGACCTGCATAGGCTCAGATATGATCAGACAGCTTTAAAGAACTAAGATTGGCTTTACAGAGCCAATAAAGTCCCCTTGGAAATGTCAGACTGATACCTTGCTTATAAGTTCTTAGCAGTCTTACCAGGAAAGTAAAGAAGGTCACTTCCTGACAGGTGTAGGAACCTTAGGATATTTTGGGGACCTCAAGAAGGGAGGAATTCACCCAAATCTATAGGTATTGCAGGTGAAATCTGATGGCAAGTATTTGGCTTGGCTTCTGGCCTTGAGAGGCTAGTAAAAGCTCCATCTAAAGATTCCTTATGAAAAATTCCAACAAAGCAAGTTTTAAAGAGTCTAAATGGTCAATCACTATTCTTGCTGCACTTCTGTAAGTAATTATGCTGAGGTTTTTTTTGGTTTGCAAAAAGAAGGTTTGCAACTTATTTTGCAAAGAAATTAGTGTTAATTTGGCTATCTTTGGTAAAAATGAGGGTGCCTATATGAGAAAGAATGTTTCAATAGCACATCTTTGTAGATATTAGATTTTAATACTATTCATTATGAAATGGACTAGATTCTGATTTCTTCTAGTGTTTTTCAATGCCTAGCTACAATTCTCCATCTAACATTTTGATTTTTCTCCTACCTTTCTGACTTGGAATCATTTGATGACTAAAACTGCCCTTTTTCCCGAAGCCCTGCAAGCTAAATATAAATGACTTTATGTAAAGAAATCACCATAATAGCTCATGCATAGACAGTCTTTGCACTATTACTCTATGGGCCACTCAGAAAGATCTCTAGAGACATTTGAACTACAAACCGGGAAGATGTGTCAGATTGCACTACTTTCCCCACTCTGTCTTATGATACTTCCAGTCTGACATCTAGAAGTCTTCTCAAGTGGCTGCCCTCAGAACTCAGAAAGTGTCTTAACATTTGATCTAATCACTAACCATTGTTTTTCTTTTGTTTCCATAGAAATGCCTCTTATTTAATACCTGATTACTTGAACCATAGGTCTAACTTTGAGAATATGCCTATATCATGCCTCCTGAAATGAGTTTGACTGAACCGATCTATTGTCAGGATAAGAGACTAGATCGATAAGATGAAACAACCTACCAGCTCATCTTTTAATATGTGAAACTCCCATGGAAGTTTCAGATGAGGGAGCTGAAGGGGTTCAGACCCCCTCACCCTCTGAATGTGGCACTTTGACATGTAGATTATTTTGAGCTAAAAGCATTTGAGACCACGCGGGCTCAAGGGAAACTTTGTCCCTCATTTAACTACACAGAAGACTCCGAATTGGAGGTCTTTCCCAGATAAGGGTTATTAGCAGAGATAAATTTTATCTGAGTGACCTATCGGTATGGCAGGGCAAACATCTAATTACTAAACATCGACTCTTCTGTCACTCTGCGAAATGCATTCCTTTTCTCTGAGGTCCCAGACCCCTACTTCCTTCTGCTTAGTTCAGAATGACATATGTAATCTCATTTTGCTTGACCGTCTTTGGCATTTCCATGTCTGTGTGGATTCCCCACATGTATGCCTATTAAATTTGATTTCTCCTGTTAATGTGTCTCATGTCAATTTGATACTTAGTCCAGCCAGAAGGACCTGTGAGGGGACAGGAATTCTTGCTCCCTGAGAGTGGCCCTTCTAAATCCTGATTCTGACTTTTTTTAACCACAACTATGCTCTTCAGTATTGCAAATCAAATGCTTATTGCTTCCTTTTAACAGGCTGAAGATTCAGAAGACTTTCGACTGCCTTGAAATCAATCACTTCCATGGTTTCCTCTCCGTCCTTATTTTTTATTTAAGACATTAAGTATTTATTAAATGTCTCTGTGTTGAACATCACGGGAATGAAGAGAAAGATGGTCCCTACTCGTGAAGACCTGTAATCTATAGAAATGCATATGACCACATTCATGGCAAGACATAATCATGGAAAAAATCCTGTTGATTTCCCTGGACTGTGGTGTGAAATGAAAGTTTTTTTCCCTTATAGACCATAACTTTTTTCATTTTTTAATGAGACCTTTGAAGACTGGCATTCCAAGAGTTAAACCACTTGGCAAGGCTGCTTATCTAAACAACAGAATTTTAGCCCTATTAAGATGAGGCTGTCACTTTCAACAGTATTGTTCTTTAAATGGAGCATAGCATCATTTTCATTGAACTGACTGGCCGACATAGTTGGTGCAGTTTGTTTTTGTCTGTTTATGTCCTTGGGGTGATAATGTAAGTTAAGAAATACGGACAGAACAACACAAACCAAATGGTTTCCCAACCAACTGTTACAAAGTGACTCGAGAAATAGCTTCAGCCAGTCCTAGGAAGTGGTAAATTGTGTTGAAGAGCATGGGATTTTTGTTAATTAACTTTCATTAAGCAGATGTTTATAAATATTTCTTGAGTCCTTAACATATACCGTGCACTATTGAATGCTCTGATGATAGAGCAGTGAATAAAAAGGAAAAAGACTATAGAGCTTATGTTCTAGTGGGACAGACAGGCAATGAACAATAGACTGGAGAGCTGGCATAGTCATGAGTGCTGTGCAAAGAAAAACACAACTGATGATGAAGCATATCCTGGAGGATCCTGAAAGGTTTCTGGGGGAAAATGACCTGCGTTTAAGACCCACATGACAGGAAGGAGGTAGCAGGAAGACCTACCTGGAGGAAGGGCAGGGAAGATGCTCCTGGCAGAAGGAGCATCAGGTAGGCCCAAAGGGTCTGGGCACATTTCAGAAACAGAATTCAGGCTGGTGGGCTGGAGCCTGCAGAAGAAGAGGAATAGGGCAGGGGTGAGATCGGAGAGTCAGACAGGGGCCAGACCAGTGGCAGGTTCTATAGGCGGGATAAGGAGTTTAGTTTTAACTCCAAAGGCGATAGAAGCCCAGGGCGGGTTTTAAGCCAGGAGTCCCGTGTTCTAATTTACATTTAAAAAAGCACATTCTTGATGCTGTGATAAGATTGAACTATAGGAAGGAGGAGGGAACCAAGGAGACCACTTAGGATGCAAGGGCGGGTATTCCAGGTCAGAGATGGTGACCTCTGAGCAAAGGCAGAACTATGATCCACAGAGATGCAACTACTCGAATCACTAGCGAGGCGAAGCTGGTAAAGTCAGCGTGCTGAGCCCTAATTTCCCCACCCATTTTATGGAGTTTGGAGATTTGTTTGGGGGATTACCTGAAATGAAAGAGTGCCTACTGCAAAGCCAAAGGATAGCATGCTGGCAGTCTAGGTTGGGAGTCAGCAAACGGGCTCGTTTGGCCCACCACTTGTTTTTTGTGAGTAAGTGGGAACATAACCATGCCCGTTTGTTAGGTATGATTGCTCTCATTGTACAGCGGTGAGGTTGTACTCAATTGTTGTAACGGAAACCGCATCGCCTGTAACACCTAAAATACTTGATCTCTGGCCCTTTACAGAAGAAGTTTGCTGACCCCGGTCTAGATTATAATGAAGAGTAGAAGGAATGTAAGCCTCATGTACTCTATCTATACACCTAGGAAGCCGTGCATTCAGAGAAATGCTAGAGGCATGTCATGCGGTATATTTGTCAAGTGCTCCACAAAAGAGAAGTCCCCTGCTGTAAAGAAGTTTAGATTAACAAAAGCAAGCATTTAAAATAAACTTCAAATATCATCATCCTATAAATCAATAAATAGCATCATGTAACATTTATATAATTTCTTTTTCTTTCCATTCTATTTATCAATAGTTTTGTTGACATTAACAAAGACCAAGATGAGGAAGCCAGTCACGGGGATAAATGGAGCAAGACAATACCAGGCAGAGGGCAGCAGCCGCAACTGAGGCCTCAATGTGTACCCTGGGCCAGGAACGGCCAGGAGAAATAACTGGCAATAAGACTTCCTTAGCCATGGCTAGTTCTGACGTGAAACCAAAATCAATAAGTCGTGCCAAAAAATGGTCAGAAGAGATAGGGAATCTGTACAGATTTCAGCAAGCAGGATATTGTGATGAAATTGAATATAAACAGGTGAAACAAGTTTCTATGGTAGATCGTTGGCCAGAGATGGGATACGCGAAGAAACTCCAGAGAAGGGACAATGCATTCTGTAACTACAACAAACAGAGGGAGTGTGATGACAGGACGTCCACAAAGTGAAAACGTGTGCATACTCTCCTTTGCTCTTTGTGTTACTTGTCATTACTTCTTAAGAATTCATTGCTTCATTCTACATCATGTAAATGTCATTTTACAAAATAATTCAAAATGCAGACTTCAGTGGAATGTTTTGAAACACAAAAGCCATGAAACCTGGTATCAATCATCCTGTCCTGTTCTAAAATAGAATTGCAGAAGCATGAAAGTTGGAAAAAAAATATTCTTGTTGAAATCGTTCACTATGGATTTATAAGTTCAGTGTAAGAGAGGATAAGTAATAGAGAGGCTAAATAATATATTTCAGTGTGTTGGAAGACCCACAGGTAAAATACAGAGTTCAGTCAGGCAGTCAACAAGTACTAATGTAGCATTAAGCCTGCGCTGGGGCCCGTGCTACCTGCTGGGATCTATGGTGGTAGACAGCTACCACTTCCTGCTATCGTGGTACTTTGGGGAAGGCCTGCAGGACAGCGTGTGAATATCTTTGTGTGAAGGAAGGAAGACCCTGGGGTGCCTGGGTGGCTCAGTGGGTTAACCATTTGCCTTTGGCTCAGGTCATGATCCCAGGGTCCTGGGATCGAGCTGTAGAGTCAGGCTTCCTGCTGAGCGGGGAACCTGCTTCTCCCTCTGCCTCCCCCACTGCTTGGTCTCTCTTCCAAATGAATAAATACAATCTTTTTTGTTTTAATTTTTTATTTTTATTTTTTAAAGATTTTATTTATTCATTTGAAAGAGATAGAGACAGCCAACGAGAGAGGGAACACAAGCAGGGGGAGTGGGAGAGGAAGAAGCAGGCTTCCAGCAGAGGAGCCTGATGTGGGGCTTGATCCCAGAACGCTGGGATCACACCCTGAGCCGAAGGCAGACACTCAATGACTGAGCCACCCAGGCGCCCCGAATAAATACAATCCTAAAAAAAAAAGAAAGGAAGAAAGAAAGAAAGAAAGAAAGAAAGAAAAAGCCCCTCCCCTTTATGACACTGTATCTCCATCTGTAGGAAATATTTTTTAAAAATATTGGTTTTTTTAGGCTGTCTGCCACAACCATGTGATAGAAATATTCAACTTTACTGTAACTGTGATGGGAATGGCACCTGGGTGCGGCACCCTTTTGCAGTAGAGAAACTTGCTCATGTGATTTAGAAGCACCAGTCTTCAGAAGAGGAAAGTGATGATAATACTATAAAGAAGGGACAGCACTGAGCTGAAGATTGCGAAGACTGTTTCCGTAGTTACCAGTTTTAACTAAGACAGTGAACTCTGAGTCTTGTTCTATAAGGATCCTGAGTGTCCACCAGAATTTCATATCGTTCTCTAAAACTTTCAGTATACAATTTAAGCAAGCTACACACACTGGTTGTTGAAAGAGTGGACAAAGGGGGAGAGTGGGC
Organism: Ailuropoda melanoleuca; assembly: GCF_002007445.2. NCBI lineage: Eukaryota > Metazoa > Chordata > Mammalia > Carnivora > Ursidae > Ailuropoda > Ailuropoda melanoleuca. The sequence continues at coordinate 65,857,229 of NC_048223.1, read as the reverse complement.
AAAATCAAATGATCAGTTACAGGACTGTCTTAGTGACCGGAAAGTTTTGGTGCTCTCGGGGGGTGCAGCCGGTTTGGGGGCAGTGTTGGGGAGTTGTGCTGGTGTGTTTCCATTTTCATCAAATTGAACTTAGTTGTTTACTTATTTTCTGATTTGGGTTTAAAAATGCAGATTTGAAGTCCAAGGTTTTATATCACACCGTGATATATGATTAGAATTCCTAGATGCAGGAGTCCCACGGAAGGCCACTAGAAACAGCTTTATAAAACACAGGCAATTCTACGGGAGCTGGCAGCAAAGTGTGCATGGAGTAGGGCAAGGAGCTGCATGGTTATTTTTTCTCTTGGCTCAGGACCAGGATGAAAACACCTGAATTAAGAGAACTTGGTTCTGGGTTAGCAGATTCAGGATGGAGTAGAACAAAGGAAGCAAGGGGATCCAAAAAGAGGATGTGGGAAAAAAGAAAACATTTTAAAGGAAAGTCTGTTTTTATCTTCCCAAATCTTGTTTTCAAGTGTCATTTTCTTTTATTCCTTTCCTCTTGTGTCCTAGATGCCCCACCAATGAACAATTCAAAGTCTCTCTTTCTTTTACTTTCCTAAACACCCTCAACTAGATTCAACACAGATCATTTCAGTGGAAGTTGGGCAATGGTAATAAGGAAAGTTTGCTTTGCCTTTCAATATGGGGCTGAAAGTTACCAATTTATCTCCTACTGCTAATTAGTTTTGCTTTATGGAAACTTTTTATATGAACTTTTGAGGATTGATGTTACCATTATTCATATTATCATCACTTACGTGCTTTTGAAATCCCAGACCAAAGTAAGAGGAATTGATGAAAAGTTATCCTCAGAATGTGGAAAGAAAGTAGACATTACCACACTGATCTTTTCTCTTCTGTAACTCTCCTATGAAGTTTATTATGATTACAAAACTTATTATTACTATGAAGTTTATTATCCCATTTTGTAAACTACTTTGTGATTGGGTTTCTTTTTTTAAAAGATTTTATTTTTAAGTAATCCCTACACCTAACATGGGGCTTGAACTCACAACCCCAAGATCAAAAGTTGCATGCTCTACTGACGGCGCCATCCAGGCATTCAATGTGATTGGGTTTTTAAAATCAATAATTAGTTATCTAAAATATCAAACAGTGTTTCTCATTTCATAGGGGATACCCAAATAATCTCTATTTCCTTTCAAATGTTTAAGAAATTTAAGGAATTAAGTAATGGAAGTGGACACTAAAATAAGTTATTTGACCATATTCTACATGGGACTGCAAAACTTACTCAACAAATAAACATTGTCTTCTCATCCCAGTTGACCATGATAAAAATGTTGCTAAGCCATGATCTTTACTGTATATTTAGAAGTACGAGTTTCTACCCAGTAGAAACCATAAATGGGGAGAAAGGCCAAAAGCCACAAGAGAGAAAACATTTTGATTCAACTTTGTGCTTGGTGAGCTGTTTTCTCTCATAAAATTTACAAATTAAGGGACACATTCCTATATACCGTCACAGTCCCCTTGGATAGTGGTAACCAAATATGTTTCTTCTATTTGAGAAATGCTTTTCCGTGACTTGCTAAGCTTAGGAAACAAACACATATTCACTAACCATAATCTCCTGAACTTAAAAAAAATTTTCTCACAGGCGAAAACTTCCTGTAGTAACTCTTATTTCTCTGTTTATTGCAGATTTCATAGACACCATGTAAGAAATCAACTTTTCTCTTTTGCTAATGTCCAGGTGGGAAATTCCTACTGTTTAAACACAGTTGTGAGTTAGAGTCTAACTGTGGTAGAAACTGCTCTGGAAGTAACAGTGTCTAACTGAAGTTGTGGAGCAATGTATAAATGTAGAAGCAGAGTGAGGGTAGGAGAGGAAAATTCACATCGTCCTCACAGTGGTGGTTCTTGAGATAATGTTAGGTGGCTTAAGGACAGGTATTAACTAATAGTGAATTGTATAAGATACCCCCTTTCCAGTTCTTTTCCACTCCTTCTCTTAACATTGAGGAGAAAGTTGACATCTAGTGCCAGTGTTCGTGTTCTCTTCACCCTTGTCACTTTTTTTTTTTAATTCAAGAGAGAGCGCCTCAGGCAGAATACAGAATAGATCAGCAAATTGTCAATATCTGTTAGGTGTAAGTGAAAGTGATTTTCTGTTAACATAGTAAGGTAATGTTTCTTTTAAAACTAAATTTGTTAGATTAAAAAGTAAGTTAATGTAAATAAAAATATTAAGTATTAAAGGTGATGTACAAATACAACAAATATTGTGAAGTGACTGAGGTCAGAATATTCTTTAGAGACAATTATCATATGATTTCACTGATATGTGGAATTTGAGAAACAAGGCAGAGGATTGTAGGGGAAGAGAGGGAAAAATGAAACAAGATGAAAACAGAGGGAGACAAACCATAAGACTCAATCTCAGGAAACAAACTGAGGGTTGCTGGAGTGGAGGGGGGTGGGAGGAATGGGGTGGCTGGGTGATGGACACTGGGGAGCATATGTGTTATAGTGAGCTCTGTGTGTTGTGTAAGACTGATGAATCACGTGTTAATAATAATAATAATAATGATTAAAAAAAGAAGACATAAAAAAAGAATATTCTTTAGAGTTCTCTTAATAGAGATTAAATCATCTTCACCCAGACTTCTTCCAACTTTTTTTTTTTTTAAAGATTTTATTTATTTATTTGACAGAGATAGAGACAGCCAGCGAGAGAGGGAACACAAGCAGGGGGAGTGGGAGAGGAAGAAGCAGGCTCATAGTGGAAAAGCCTGACGTGGGGCTCGATCCGACAACGCCGGGATCACGCCCTGAGCCGGAGGCAGACGCCCAACCGCTGTGCCACCCAACTTCTTCTTTTTTATCTTTCCTTCTTCCTCTCTCCTCCTCTGATTTTTTTCCCTACCCTTTATCATTCAACAGTGTATTGAGCCAGGATGTAGAGTGTCTGACATTGTGCTGGTTACTGGGGACACAGAAATACAGAGATTAATACATCATCATCTTCACTCTTGACCTGCTCTGTCTCACTGCAGACACAGTTATGCAAACAACGACTATACAGTGAGAAATCTGATGTGCATGCAAGGTATGTAGCCCAGAGGAGGGAAAAACACCAGGGAGGCAAGGAGAGGTATCGGGTTTCGACCTTGGAAATCAATCCTATGAAATACAGTCCAAGTTCATAAATATATCCTGAACTTATTCAGCAAACTTCTGTGGAGCCTGACATTGTGTTAGATACTGGAGATTTGGACATGAAAAAGATACAGCTGGATGCTTCAAGAAGCTTTTGATTAAAAGGGGAGACAGACAAGGAAAGCAATGGTTATATAGATCTATATACCTTATCTGAAACCCTTGAAGGCAGATGTGTTTCACAATTTGAATTTTTAGAAAGTTCATATGGTGCACATACTATATATTGCATAACACCCCTAAAAGAGTCTGGGGTAGTACCCCACAATTAAAACACGTGACTATTCACGCTAAATGGAATGAAGACTATTAATAGCTTCACATCAATTTGGTGTAGGCTGTTGGTTTTTGTCATGTTGAAGATTTCTGAGTTCAGGAAAGTGTGCACCTATTCTTCAAAATAACTGCAGTTGGGCTGCAGGGTGTTTTGGAAGAACAAAGAAAGGGCGAGGAACCACATTTTTAAGTATTTTATTTTATTTTATTTAAGTAATCTCTATGCCAATGTGGGGCTCAAACACACGACTCCGAGATCAAGGGTCGCAAGCTCTACTAACTGAGCCAGCCAGGCCACCCTGAACCACATTTTAATTGAAAAGCTGTCAGGGAAGGCTTCCTTAAAGTTGTATTTTCTGAATGGAGTCTTGCTGGATGATTAGGAGTTAACCCCACAGAGACAATGGAGGAGGCAGCAGAGGGTGGGAGTATGGGTTTTCTAGGCAGTAGGGACAGCCTGTAGAAAGACGATGGGCTTGGTGTTTGGGGAGGGGGGAACTGCAAATAGTTCTGACTGGCTGTGTGTATGGGTGTGCCTGAGACAGGGGTGGAGAAGGGCTCGGAGATGGAGAAGCTGGTGGAGAGCAGCCGAGATCAGGTAGAGGCAGCGGTCAGGGGCCCTTGTTACATCTAACCTCTACCCTGAAGCACAAAGAAAGCCCTTACAAGATTTTAACAGTGTGTAGTCATGTGAACAGATTTGAAATTTAGAAAAATCATAATATCAGATGACAGAGCTGATGTACCACACAAAATTCAGGCGACTGTAGTTGTCTAGTGAGAGATGATGAGAAAATGCAAGTTGGCATGGTTTGGCACATAGTAATTGCTCAAGCACTTGTAGTAAGTGGAAGGGCAAAGGCAAGGATGTAGTGGGGGCGGACAAGAGGAGATGATTTAGAGCGATTTTAGGGAATTAGGACTCAGTATCTGATTGGACTGGGAGGGAGAAGGTGCAGAGCCCCCTCCCCTCCAGGACCTCCCAACCTCCTCTCCTTGTTTCCAGGTCTGTGTTGCTTGGCATTACCTTTTGGATGTGACGAAGCATGAGTTTGGGGCTCAGGTAAATGATCTTAGTTGGATTTATGAGTTGTTATGTGATAGCTGAAGCCTTAATGTGGCTGAGATCACAGACAGTGCCTGGTATGAGAAGTAAGGAAGACTGAAGTCCTAGAAAATACTTAAGGGGAAGGAAAGGAAACTGTGGACCATGTTAAGTGTCCTGGAAAGATCAACTGAGATAAGCTCTGGAAAGCTCCGCAAGGGCCATGGACAATAGGATGTCAACTGTGATTTGAAAAGAGCAGTTTCAGTAGCTGAGGAGGGGCAGAGAGTGACTCTGAACAGAGCAGTGTGCAAGGGACCACTGTCCTTTTAACACACTTGGCTGTGAAGGGAGGGACAGAGAGCTGAAGGCCAAAATTAGAGGCAGTCATGGGCGGTATGGAAAATTTTTGTTTTAATTTTAGTCTTTAAAGGTATGAGAGTGCTGCCAGACTCCCAGTCACTTCTTGTAGTCAGGTTTTTCAGGGCTGTTGCAGCCTGCCTCTGGAGGAGAAGTGTGTTTAACCTGAACACAAGTGCTTCTCAGAAGCAGACGGCCTGATAAGCAGACTGGACTGGAATAGCTCTGCAGGAAAGCACGACTTTCTGGCTCATCTCCCAGGTACTGCTTCTTGTGCTAACTTCCTGCCAGGCTTTTGTACCTTCCTCCCTCCTTTGTCTACCTGGTTGGCTGTTTGCCACTTTGTTTAAGATGGCTCTTATGGCTGTGTGGGTGCTGGAGAGCAGGCTTGTAAAATACCCATGCGTGTGCAGGATCAACCCAAGCGATGCTCTTCCCAAGCCACCTCCACCCTGTTCTTGTAGCCTGTACTGTGTGCTTCCCACGTGTGATTGAGCTCAACCAATTCCTGAGCGGCTGAGGGGATAAAGCACCAACTTGGATACAGTAAGGATATAAGAAGACAGAGCATTTGCCTCCGTGGACACTATAATTCAGATATGGGAGTTTTTTGTAAATAATGATAACAGTAGCTCTTAAACTTTTGGAGGACATGTAGATCTCTTTGAAATGTTGAATTTGATATAAAATTTCGGGGGGGGTGGTGTGTACCTTCTAAATTCTGAAGTGGTTTTTATTTATTTTATTATTTTTTAAAAGATTTTATTTTTATTTATTTGACAGAGACAGCCAGCGAGAGAGGGAACACAAGCAGGGGGAGTGGGAGAGGAAGAAGCAGGCTCATAGCGAGGAACCTGATGTGGGGCTTGATCCCATAACACCGGGATCACGCACCACTGTGCCACCCAGGGGCCCCCATGAGCTAAGTGTTAAATCAGAGGCACAGCTAACTCACTACTTTCTGGTTAAGGAGTTATTCCTGCATTTAGTTGTCACTAGTTCACGAAAACATTGTTGTGCATTTCAGTGATTCCTTACCTACCTCTAGAGTTTTGCTTTATCTCAGTCCCATCTGAATTATTACTATATTTATGTAATTTTTAAAAGCTTACATATACTTGCTTAAAAAGAAAACGGTGGCTCTCTACCATAAATAGCCACTTTCACTTGCCATAAATATAAAGTAACAGTGACAATAAACAATGAAACTAAACAATGAAAATTTAACAATGCTATAAATTCTAGTTAGATACCAGTGCTCACCTAGGCCTTTGAGCCTGGGACCCACTCTTTGATAAATAGAGAATTTAGGGTCAGAATACTTTCTTATCGTAGCAATCAGAACTGAAAGGGAACTGAAAAGGGAGTAACTTTCTTGCCAATGTGATTCGCGGTACTTTAATGCCCCGGCCCTGTTAATGAGGGGACTGAACGCATCTCCCCTGATTCCAGGGAGAGGCTCTCCCTTTGCAAGACAGTACGTGAGGGGTAGTAGTTGCCTTGCTTCACACCCAGATCAGAATAGTACGTGCTGGGAGGGAAGCGTCCTGGATCCAACTGTCCCCCAGCCTGGTCCAGGACAGGAGCTCCGCAAGCCTTGCTCTTTAAGCTCCTAGAAACAAGGACACTCAGAGGTCCTGTCCCCTGTTTCCTTGCTAATCAGGCTCAGTGCCTACCTCACATCCCGGACGGCTCTGGAGTTTTATTTTTTAATTGGACAAATAGCTGAGGCAATCTGCAAGCGGCTGGAACCTCGGTGGGGAGGAAGGGAGGCGATGGACGTTGTTTGGAAGCTATCTGCCCGGCAAACACTGCTTCTATATGGGTTGTATGCTGTAGGTTAATAATAATAAAAAGGCAAAAGCAACATTGCTCAATGATTTTATTCACTTGAACTTGAATTGTTCAATTAATCAAATAATCGGAGAATATTATTCTTATTTTGTTCTCATCATGGAGGTGGCTAAGGGAACTCTATTCAGCAGCCCGCGGGAGCCGGGACTTGCCCTCCCTCCCTTCCTAGAGCTACCTCTGCTCCGCTCGTCCCCAGGTAAGGCCCCCCAGCCCCNTCCTGGAAGGAGCGGCAGCAGTAGCTCCATAACATGGCCTCCTCCACCTCCTCGTCTCCCGCCGGCGCCGAGAGCACCCCTTCTGCGCAGGTGAGCGCCGCCCCGCCCCCCTACCTGTGGCTTCCCTCGCGGCGGGGGCGGGCGGGCAGCGCGGGGCTGGGGGCCCCGGGAGCAGTGCGGCGCGGGGGGCTGCCTGGACTCCTGCCTTCCTGGGGGTGTCGGGCGGGACCGGGAAGGCGAGCGGTGGGGGACCCGAGCTCTGCGGGTCCTGGGGGTCCGGCTGCGCGGGACTGGATTTGCGGCCCGGGGCAGAGGCGTGAGCGGGTCATTTGCCCCAGCGCTCGAGCATCCCGAGGAAGGAGGGAGGAGGGCCCAAGGATTTGGGGCTTCTCCTTCGCACCATTTGTCTCTAAGAAAAGTGCGGCCCAGGGCTCGGGTCGCCCTCACCTCTTCGGGCTTCCCATCTTTGGGCTTCTGTGTTCTTGGCTCCCGCCTCCAACTCCGTGGCAAGCTGAACCCTTCCTAAGGGCACGACCGAAGTAGGCTGCAGGTTTGGCAGGGAGGAAATCACCTGGTGCTGAAAGTTACCTTCAGAATTAGGCTTTTTTTTTTTTTTAAAGGTGAGTCGAGATACTTCGTTTAATCCAGTAATAATACAAAATATACGTAAAGATTGGGACATAGAAAAAAGGCAGACCAGTATGGATATAGTGGCAGTACTTGGGGGTAGCTTGGGTGTTTTACCTCTTCCCCTCTTTGAGAGCCTGCCATAGGCTTGCAAGTGAAACACACACGAAGAAAAAACCGGGAGCGTGATGTGCAGAACCACAGCGTCAACATAAGTCCCCTTCCCCTCCACCCCACACCACTGAGCAGATTGCCACCTTTATGCCCAGAGGCGTTCGGCAGCAATTTTGCAGCTGCCACTGGGATAGAGGATAATTGGTTTAAAATACTTGCATTTGTTTGCATGTTCATAGAAGGGGCCTGAAGAAATAGTAGTTGTCCTTGGGGAGGGACCCGGAGGGTGGACAGGTGGACGGGTGGAAGGGAGACTTACTTTCATGTGCCTTTTGGGACTTTCATTTTTATTTTAAAAATTTTATTTTTTGACAGCAAGCACAAGTTGGGGGGAGCAGCAGGCAGAGGGAGAGGGAGAAGCAGGCTCCCCGCTGAGTAACCAGCCTGATGTGGGGCTCCATCCCAGCACTGGGATCAGCCCGAGGCTTAAGGACTGAGCCACCCAGGTCCCCCGCCTCTCCCCTCCCACCCCTTTTTAAACCATGAGCTTGCATGATCTATTTTTGAAAAATAAGAAATACTACCTTTAAAAAACAGGTATGTTCCAGTAGGCTTGAAAGCAATGGTTTACTTAGTTTCAAATTACGTAGAATTGTGCTTGAAACATACAAATGTTCAAGCCCTTATCATGTCTTTAGTTGTCAAAATCCTCAGGGAGTCCAGAAGTCTTCAAAAGAAGACCCTTCAGTCTTGGCAAAGTTAATTGGTGGTTTTTATTGCTACCTTGATTCTGAATTTTAATTTTGCTTGTTTGAGAATAAGTGTGGCTTGTCCAATTTTGGAGGAGACCACTTTCTATTAAAAGCAGGGTTGGGAGTCACCCAAGGGTTATCCCCCGACCTTGTTCCAGGAGGGTAGGCCCCTGCAGGTAGGTTGTAGTAGGAAAAATGGAGGGAGGCAGTCTCGGAGTGCATAGGGATTGCTGCCTTAGCCATTCTGGCATCCTTTTAATCTGCTGACCTGGGCTCAATCGGGAGCATCTTCACCCGAAGATCGGGTTCAATCGGGTCCATCTTCAAGGAAGTAGATTTTCAGTATTGAAAGTGAATGTAAAATTAAAATCACAGCTCTGAAACAAAAACTGGAATAAAACGATCTATTGAGTATCTTCAACCCAGCTACTACTATCTCCAGGGCTGATTTCTCTTGGTTCTCAAATCAGTGGAGGATGAATAAGTGAGCTGTGAGTCTGGGCTGTAGTTAAATAAATGTTTATTTATGATGAACCGTTTATGATGGTTCTCAGTGTTCTTTTTGTTAAAGCATAAATAAATATCTCTTTCGTAACCTGCACAGCTATGTGTTCGGCTCCGTAGCAGAGAATGTGGCTCAATGTCCTTCAGACAATATAAAGACCAGTGGTGTGTTTTGGAATCCAAGGAAACACTGTGGATTCTGAATTTGTTTGCATTTTTGTGGTGGTGGTTACATTAGGACTGTGGTTTTCCTTTATTCAGTATTTCAAAAAATTTTTTCCCCTTTTACAGTGTTAATGGAGCAAGTGAGTCTGCCTAATTCTAGAATCATATTTTGGTAATTGAAAAGAATGTAATTCTGGACTCTCAGTGGTTGTGTAGCTTGATTTCCAATTAGTAACATATTTGTTATAGTTATCCATTTTTTATGTGCAACATGTTTGTATATGTTTGAAGAATATGTTACTGTAATTATAGGAAATTGGCATAATCCCAGTTGGAGATCATGTGAAATTCTAGACTATATAAATGGCATTTTTGTGTTTTTGAATAAACTAAATACTTGAAATTGATGAGATCAACTACCTGAAACTTCTTTACAAGAACATTTATGAGTTAACAAATTTTAATTGAAATGTGTAGCCTTGCCGCAATGTCTCCAAACTTACTGAAGTCGACCCTTCTGAGATCAAGGTTACTAATGATCTAATCAGATCTGAAGTAACCTTTCCCTGTATATATTGACTGGACTGTTGATCACCTACCTAACTCTATTTTTCGGTCTGGCAATGTGAATGCCATTGAGATGTTGGGTTAATGCTGGAACAATGAAAAGTACCTGGAATAGGGCCATTTAATTTCGAGTTTTCATTTTCATCCTATGTCAACAACTTAAATTTGTGAAAACAGCTTAAATTTTTAAATTACCTTCTATCCATAATATAATTTTTTTTTAAAGATTTTATTTGTTTGAGAGACAGTGAGTGAGAGGGGGAGAGAGAGAGAGAGAGAGAGAGAGAAAGAGAATGAGCAGGGGCAGGGAGAGGGAGAAGCAGACTCCCAGCTAAGCAGGGAGCCTGATGCGGGGCTCCATCCCAGGACCCTGGGATCATGACCTGAGCCAAAGGCAGATGCTTAACGGACTGAGCCACCCAGGCACCCCTCCATGATATAATTTTTATGGTAAATTTGATAATTATCTACTTTCTATGAGAACATGTAAAAATCTTTATTTATTAATATAAAATTTTTATTATCATTTTTATCTGTTAGATGTGTTTTTTAAGTACTAGAAGCCCAACTGTGGTTCATTTCAGCTTGAAAGTTCTGTCAAAGTTAAGTGCAGTCTCTGAGCATCTTTGTCCTGACCGGACCCTAAATGGATATGGTAACATCTTCAAAATCTGTAGTCCTGGTTGAAGCACTCTTGGACACTTGTCTCAGTGTGTTTGAAAATGGGCAAACTGTATCTTCCAATGGAATTATATTCAAAAGGACAAAGATTTTTCCATGAACCAATCAGGTTCCTGTTTGACTGGAATGAGATCAGTGGCACCAAAATGGAATCAATTCTTTGATATTTAATGGAAATCACTCCTGAATTTCCTCTCTTGGGAAGGTCCTATATGGATTAATTAGCAAGTATCTTATGTTGGGCTGGAAGAAAGCAGTCACATGAAAGTTACATGCTTTCAGATCTGAGTAGATGATACTATTTTTTTGGAATACACTGTCTTTAGTACTTCATAATGTATATTAGTAAACAGAGATTAAGTGAACTAGTATTTGGACTTGGAGCTTTAAAATATGAGAGAAATCATTTGGTATTTCATCAGATGATGCTTGGTTCCTGCCATTTTCAGCAACTATTAAGGAAAGGGAAATATTGAAAAATTGGCCCTAACGTTCATTTTGTTTTCTGGGTAGGGCATGAATATTCAGACGTGCCCTGGTCGAGGGAAGAGGCAGAATGGAAGTTAATTTAAATGCCATTGTGGAATTAAGGACTGTACGTTGACGAATTGGAAAGGCTGCTTCCCAAAGTGTTTTAAAGATAATACGATGATTCATTAGTAGCTATTTTCTCCCTCTAGCATGGAACTGCATTTCTGCTCTATGCAGCTCCTCTGTGTAATGTTAAGGCTTGATGCCAAGAGTTTGCCATACAAGTGTGGGGCTACTGTTTTCCCCCTTTGTTATGTCATTACACTTTATATGGAACCTGGCAAAAAGCAGCTCTGTGACTGCAGGTTTGCTCTTTAACATTGAACACAGGGCGTGACACACAGTAGGCCTTCAATTAGTGTCTGTTGAATAAATGATCAAATAAATGATGAAAAAGATCTGGCAGTTCAGATTTAGGAGAAGCTTTAACCATTTGAACAATACTTTTGCGCTCCTATCAAGTGAAAGGCACTCCGTGTTGCACAGTCTTGGTCTTTACTCTCAAGAAGTTCATAATCCGAGTTACCTAGAGTTTACATAGTACAAGAATCACACAGAGCCAGTAGCAGAAATTTTTCCATGCTTAGATTTTCATTTAATCACGTACCTCAGTTTAGGTTAGTGTATAATTAAGAAGGGAAAATGTGGACGAAAGCACCTAAGAATTTTAGGAGAGGGCATAAGGAATGGAGAGACTTATTTATACTGATTCATTTCAGCACTGAAAAATGCCACAGAATGGAAACATGTGAAAAGGCACAGAGAACTCTCTGGAAGGGTGCTCTAATTTCTTCTTCTTTTTTTTTTTGTTAAAGATTTTATTTATTTATTTGACAGAGACAGCCAGCGAGAGAAGGAACACAAGCAGGGGGAGTGGGAGAGGAAGAAGCAGGCTCACAGCAGAGGAGCCTGATGTGGGGCTCTGGGATCACGCCCTGAGCCTAAGGCAGCCGCTTAACCGCTGCGCCATTCAGGCGCCCCTCTAATTTATTCTTCTTAATGCCTGCCTAATATTCACAGAGCGGATAGACCATAATTTAAATATTTACTNCCACTTAACCGCTGCGCCATCCAGGCGTCCCTCTAATTTATTCTTCTTAATGCCTGCCTAATATTCACAGAGCGGATAGACCATAATTTAAATATTTACTGTTTTCCCTATTAGTAAACACTTACCTTGCTTCCAGGTTTTTGACCTCTANTGTTTTCCCTATTAATAAACACTTACCTTGCTTCCAGGTTTTTGACCTCTATAGACGATGCTGCAAATAAATCTCCTTAAGCATAAAAAAGTTCATAATCTGGGGCACCTGGGTGGCTCAGTTGGTTAAGTGTCCAACTCTTAATCTCCGCTCAGGTTTTGATCTCAGGATTGTGAGTTCAAGCCCCCAGTCAGGCTCCATGTAGGGGGAGGAGCCTACTTAAAAAAAAGTTCATAATCCAGTATGATAGAGAAGACACATGCATTGTCAATAATAACAGCCATGTTTTCTTGTGCCTCTCGTGGATACTGTCTACTTCAAAAGAAACCGTCGGGTAGGTATTATTACTTCACCCCATTTTATACACAAAGAAACTGAGCTTTCATAGCTTCACAGAAAGGCTATGCAAGTTGTAGTTGGGTAAGGGCTGCAACTGGATTGGAACTCCTGTCTGCTTGACTAGTGAGCAGGCAATGATGACGAAATCAGGAGGCCAAGAATGAAGTCCCCATTCTAGTCCCCATACTCATGCTGTAACCTCAGAATCTTATCACCTCTTGGACTTTGTTTTCTCTCCTGCAAGGAGAGAGTTGGAGTAAACAGTTTCTAAGGTTCATCCCAGCTCAATTAGCCTATGATTAAAAAAAAATGAGATGCTAGCAGAGGTATAGGTAATTAGTAATAAAGTGATATATTTCCTTGTTTCTCAGAAGCATTTCCCCCCTCATATTTTGGCATTCCTGAGGTTAAGACAATTTTCCAAATGTTAGGGAGAGGGCTCTGAATCCCACTCTTACTGCATCTCTTTGTGCTCACCAATCTGGAAGCTTTCTCCTTTTGGGTTTGAATGGAGGCCTCATTACACAGGCATGATTGATTAAGTCATTGGCCTTTGGTGATTGATTCAACTTCCAGTACCTTTCCCCTCCCTGGAGGTCAGGGGGGTGGGGTGGAGCATTCCAACCCTCTAATCCCATAGTTGACTCCACTGGCAGCCAGTCCCCATCCTTTGAGCTTTCTAAAAGTTACCTCATTAACATAACAAGATACCTTCACTTCTCTTATCACTTAGGAAATTCTAAGGGTTTTAGGAGCTTCCTGTCAGAAACAGGGTCAAAGACCAAATATATATATTACTTATAAATTATAGTATCACAGACTGATTTCAAGCTGCCAGTGAGTTGAACATGGAGCTGTGAAGATGTGCAGACTTGGCTCTTCTACAAGCTAGTATTAGCTAATTGTGCACACCACTTATATACAGTGAAATGCACTGAGTTTTTGGGTCAAATCAATGATTTGTTTATCTGTAATGTATTTAGCACTTATCAGATAGCAGGAACACGTGCAGATACGTGGGTAAATAAGAACTAGTTTTTATTCTCTAGGATGTCATAGTTTAGGTGGCTATTTAAATGAATTTCTAAGAAAGGCTTCTTGTACTGAGAATGGTTGCTCAGCTGTCTGTTTTCCCCTGAGAACAAAGTAACTACCAAGTGGATCCTCAGATATCTGAATTAGAAGTCAGAACTGAGGTCTGTAACTGGATTATTAGATGTTAGGATGGTGAAGCAGGATTTTTAAGACTTTGTTTCTTTGAAAGTCAAGTTAAACCTAATAGATTTTTCTTCTCCTTGTATATGTGTTGGTGTGCATGCATGTTTATTAATCACATTTATTGGTATATAATTTATCATTTGAGATTTACAATGTATAATTTGAGATATGAAATTCACCATATTTACGTGTACGGTTAAGTGTCCAAATGTTTTACCTCATGACGACAAAATGTTCATCATCCTCTGTTCACTTGTGTTCTTTCCCAGTTAAATTCCCTCCGATCCTCCCAGCAAATGCTACTCTGATTTCTTTCACCATGGATTCATTTCGTTTTCTTTTGTACCTGATTTCTTTCCCGTAGTAGAATGGTTTTTGATATCCGTGCTGTTGTTCGTATTAGTAGATTATTTCTTTATATTGCCCAGTGGTGTTTCATTGTATAGAGTGTACCACAGATTGTTCATTCATCAGATATTTGAATTGTTTTCAGCTTTTGGCTATTATGGACAAAGCTGCTGTAAATATTTTTGTATATATCTCTTTGTTGGCATATATATCCCCCACCCCTTTTTGTGTATGTGTGAATGAGGTTAAATACCTAGGAGTAGGACTGTAGAGTCGAAAGGTGGTGTAAAATTGACTGAGCAAGAACTCCTGTCTTCACATCCTACAGAATGATTGATATCAGATCAGAATGGGAAGGAAGGGGAAAGTACATGGAGAAATTGTTCCTTTGGTATGTGTTTAATATGAGAATTTTTGGAAAATATGATTTAAACCAGGTGTATATTGAGAAAAAAATTGATGTTAAGTAAAACTTTACAAGCTTGTAAAAGAAAGCATAGTTACAAAGAGAAAACCATAAGTTTAATAACTTTATGAAATGTAATTTACATACATAAAATTCACTCAATATATACAGTTCAATAAATTTTAGTATGTTTACAGAGTCAGAAAATCATTGCCACAGTCTAATTTAGAACATTTCTATTACCCTCCAAGAAGCGCTCACTTAGGGTAAAAACAAAAACAAAGCATGGTTTTAGAGTTAAGACCTGTGTTTTAGTCTGAGTTTTACTGGTTAGCGATTGCATGACCTTGGTAAGCCAAATCTCAGTTTCTACACCTTTGAGGAAGATGAAGACACCTCCTTTACAATGTTTTTTATAAGGATTATAAGTAATGCCCACACAGCACTTGGTCCATAATAAATATTAAACAAATGATAGTGTTTATTATTGAACCGTGTCTGCATTTTTTAATATCTGTGGTACTTTGTTCATATCTTTATGACTGCTTCAGTGGTCTGCTCTGTACTAAGGATATCTTTGAACATATCTTTTAGGAGGAAACGAGGTGGAGGGGAAAGAGGACTTTACAGTAATATGCTGAGGGCTTCTGGCTCTTCCATTTACTTGCTCTTTTGGGCAAATCAACTTAACTGTGTTTGTTTCTTTATATGAGGAACTAGAGCAATAACATCTGCCTTGCAGGATTGTTCTCAGGAGTTCGGGAATATACACGACATATTGATATAGTAGGTTCTCAGTAAATAGGAAGTGTTATTCTGTGATAGCAGAAGCTACCATCTTTGAAGTTTTCATATCTAGGAATAAAATTTTTGTACAGAATTCAAGGCATAGATGGAAAATTTGCTCATGTACGATGTGCCTATTTGCTGTATAAACTTTTGTATTTTATTTTTATTTTATTTATTTTTTAAAAGATTTTATTTATTTATTTGACAGAGAGAACGAGAGGGAGAACACAAGCAGGGGGAGTGGGAGAGGGAGAAGCAGGCTTCCCGCTGAGCAGGGAGCTCAACGCAGGGCTGGATCCCAGGATCATGACCTGAGCCGAAGGCAGACGCTTAAAGACTGAGCCCCCCAGGCACCCCAAATTTTTGTATTTCGGTACTAGTGGAATGCTAGGTACATAGTCCTTAGTAACATATTTAATCAAATGAATGCATAGATGAGTAAATAAAGAAGAAAAAGCATTCTCCACATACTTGGTCTCCCTCAGTGTTTAGGTATCTAAGAGAAAGTTTCATTTTCCAAGCTTCAAGTTTATTCACTTACCACCTCCTATTTGGCAGGATGGGGAGGGAGGTGGGGAGCACCATAATTAGAAATTGTCATAAGAACAAAAATCACAGCCGTAATTGCTGACATTTGTAAATAGCTGTTTATATTTTTAAAAGGACTTTCATGTTATTTCTTTAAATTTGTGTCTCAACAGCTATATCAGGCAGTTGGAGTAAATAGTCTCATTTCAGGGAAAAGAAACGTTCAGAGGTGGACTTATTCCAGAGTGGCAAAGCAAATGAGGGAGGGGGCAATAAATCAGAAGCCTTGCGTGTTGCTAGTGGGAGCGGAGACTGGGGCAGCTCTTCGGGAAAGCATCTGGCATTACCTAAGCAAATTAGCTATTTACTCTCAACAATTTCATTCCTACAGGTGGACACTGGCATGTGTCCCATAGGTCCCCAAGAGAAGGTGTCCCAGGTTTTTCAGTGCTGTGTTCTTGGTGATGGGGAATGGGAGGTAACTGGGCGACCACCTCTGGCAGAGGGAGAGCCGTGGGTGCATAGCATGGGGTTGTCTGCAGCCATTAGAGGCAACAGATCAGATAAACAAAAGCAACATGAATAGATTTTAAGTGCTTGGTGAAAAATGTAAGAGGTATATTGTTTATATGAATTAAAAATTCATAAGCAGAGCACAGTACACATCTTGTAAAGACACTTACATAAAATGCTCATTAAGTGCATTACAATGACTGCCTATGGGACCTAGCTCATGGGGGTAGGCTATGGAGATAAAAAGGAATCAGTCAATAAATAAATAAATAAAGAGAATAATGATAATGTGCCATGAACCGTGAAGTATGGCTCCCTCAACCTGCTGAATGGTGAAATTAAGAAAACAGTATATCGTTATAGTTTGAATACCTTTTTTGTGATCTCTGTTACCACTAGGCTTGACCAGAGAGACCCTGCTGTCATTCCACTGGGTGGGCCGGGTATTCCAAATGAAATAAAATTTGGATTGGTTTCTGAAGTTTCAAGTAAAATTTCTCACAGAGAGCAACTTCTTTTTTTTTTTTTTTTAAATAAGGATTTATAATGGGGTACACTTGGTATAATTTAAAAATTAAGTTCCTTTTAAATTTTGTATTTTGGATAGTAGAGACTGATGTGTCATATGGTACAGTTTTTACGGAATTAGAATGTCATATATTAAATGTTTAATTCTGAAATGATAAGCTATTCTTACCATTCTTCATGGATTCAAAAGATTGTCTACATGTATATTTTTTCCAAAGGGTTGAAATGTAATTTTTTTGACAGACATATCTCCTTCTATTGTAATATTTGTTTTCCAAGTTAAATTTGAGGCATGGTCTATCTCTTTTCTGGTGGGTGGATGGCTTCAAACAATGCAGCTTTATTACGTTGCAGTTCTCGAGGTCAGAAGCCCAAAATGGGTTGGTAGGGACTCCGTTCCTTCTGGAGGCTCCAGGGGAGAGAATCCTTTCCTTTCCTTTTTCCAGCTTCTAGAGCCCACCTGGAGCTCTTGGCTGTGCATGATGTTGACCTCTGCTTTGATCATCATTTTGAATAGGTTGCTTTTTAGTTTACCTTGCCTTTCTATTCACTATTTGTGATACTTCCGAAAGATAGTTATGTAAAATGGTTATAATTATGTTTTGCACAAGTTGTACAATTTTCCTTTTTTTTAAAAAATTTTATTTTTATATTATGTTAGTCACCATACAGTACATCCCCGGATTCCGATGCAAAGTTCGATGCTTCATTAGTTGCGTATAACACCCAGTGCACCAAGCAATACGTGCCCTCCTTACTACCCATCACCAGTCTATCCCATTCCCCCACTCCCCTCCCCTCTGAAGTCTTCAGTTTGCTTCTTATAGTCCATAGTCTCTCATGTTTCATTCCCCCTTCTGATTACCCCCCCTTTCTTTATCCCTTTCTTCCCCTACTGTTCATCCTAGTTCTTATGTTCCATAGATGAGAGAAATCATATGATAATTGTCTTTCTCTGCTTGACTTATTTCACTTAGCATTATCTCCTCCAGTGCCGTCCATGTTGCAGCAAATGTTGAGAATTCGTTCTTTCTGATAGCTGAGTAATATTCCATTGTATATATGGACCACAGCTTCTTAATCCAGTCATCTGTTGAAGGGCATCTCGGCTCCTTCCATGATTTGGCTATTGTGGACAATGCAGCTATGAACATTGGGGTGCATATGGCCCTTCTCTTTACTACGTCTGTATCTTTGGGGTAAACACCCAGTAGTGCAATGGCTGGGTCATAGGGTAGTTCAATTTTTAACTTTTTAAGGGACCTCCACACTGTTTTCCAGAGTGGCTGTACCAACTTGCATTCCCACCAACAATGTAGGAGGGATCCCCTTTCTCCACATCCTCTCCAACAATTGTTGTTTCTTGCCTTGTCTATCTTTGCCATTCTAACTGGTGTAAGGTGGTATCTCAGTGTGGTTTTTTTGAATTTCCCTGATGGCTAATGATTTTGAACATTTTTTCATGTGTCTGTTAGCCATTTGTATGTCTTCACTGGAAAATTTTCTAACAACTGTCCTGTTTAAAAAAGTCATAATGGTTAAAAATTCAACTCAAAATTATCAGCCTTTCAGAGTGTTCATCTGTCATTGCTGTGGGGGTGTTGCTGTTATTCAGTAGGCAGACTCTGCTAAGACAAGAAGGACACCCAGTTATTTTAATGATAGATGTAGAAGCTGGAGAGAAATTGATTACATCCGTGGTGCTCCCAGTGTCCACCTGTTTGTGAGTGGTGTGCAGACAAGAGTTTCAGGTTTACCAGGGAGTTGTAGAGGAAGGCCTAGTTCTTGTGTAAGAGTTTTATCTACAGTACCATGTAATGAAATGTCGAGAACCAAGAATTGATTTTAATGCTGTTTTGTGCTTCTCAACAACATAAAATAGAAAGAAAAGGGAAGCATTGCTAACTAGTAGAAGGGAAACAAGCTCAGTGTCAGGATATGTGAAAATGAGATTCACAGTGTGATTTTGAGCTGTCCTGCAATTCAGTTCCCTCATCTACAAAATGGGGTTAATGATAATGCCTACTTTATCCACCTTAGAGTTGTAAGGATCAAATTGTATGATTAGGTAATCTATTTAATTCAAAATGCTTAGTGCTATATGAACATGTTGGTGTGGTTTTTGTTTTTTGTTTTTTTTGTTTTTTACATATTAGTTTTCTTCAGTGAGCTGCTTTTCATTATGATAGCTTGTCATTGAACAAAACTTAGCATCCTGGCAAATATGATAACTTATAGGAAATAATAGCTCAGTGATGGTTTGGTACTTTAAAGTTGATCTCTTAAGAAATTTGAGATTCTTAGCGTCTCTGAGATTTTGGCAATTTTTAATTAAAGCATTAGGTATGCCAGGAAGCTGCTGTTTTAGGATCCTGGTCCAGCAGAACAGGTATATACACGATAATTAGAATCTTGGAGCTCCATGCTGCATTTTGCGAAGTCTGGTTAGATTGCAGAGCTGTTACTGAGTATGAAATGGCATGGCTTTGATTGCTGTGGTATTTCCTTAAGTCTCCATTGAGTCCCTCAATATATGGTACTTATCGACCTGAAACTTCTAGGTGTTTGAAGAATCAGTGTAATGACTTGCCCTCTAAGTTGGGAAATTGGGGTTTAGCCTATTATTCAAAGTATATGTGCTTGATCAGATCACTTCTACAGAGTCCTCTTAACTGGTAAGATTTCTCTTGGCCTTAAGAGTCCCCGTGTTCTGAAATCCAGACTCTGGTGAGGTTCTCCGTCAAAACTAGTACATGCTGTTTTGCAGAACCTCCCAGCGCACTAATTCTAAGCTGTAGGTTTGCCCAGAAATTGATGAGGACTCTGGAGGGATGAGTAAATACCTAATGTACACGGATTCCTGAAGAAGCCTTTTATCTGTTGCGATCATTGCTTAAGTTAGAAATCTGAGTCATTAATGAGACCTTTCTCCCTTTCTCATGTAATGAGGTACAAATACTCTCAGTTCTGCCCCACACATAACTACCCCTTTTTTTAAAAGTGATTTTTAAAAATAGAGATTATTGATAGAATTGATGATAAAATAAGCTAATCTATTTTTCTTGCTCATGATAGGTAGCAGCTAAGATCTGTGATTTTGGCTAAGGTCATGATCTCAGGGTCTTGAGATCGAGCCCCAAATCTGATTCTCTCTCCAGCTTCTGGGGACAGTATCCATAGACATTCAGAATGGTCCAGCTTTTTGACAAAGTGGCATGGGCTGTCCTACAATACAGCCTCTAACAAAAATAGGTCATCTCAAACCCCTGGTAGCAGTCATTTACTTTTATACCAAGAAGGTTGGGAAAACACCAAAATCTGCATGTGGCGTCTGCCCAGGCCGACTTGGAGGAGGAGTTCGTGGTGGGAGACCTAAAATCCTTATGAGGTTGTCTAAAAACGAGAGAACACGTCAGCAGGACCTATGGTGGTTCCGTGTGTGCTAAGTGTGTGCGTGACAGGATCAAGCGTGCTTTCCTTATTGAGAAGCAGAAAATTGTGAAAATGTTGAAGGCACAAGCACAGAGTCGGAAAGCTAAATTAAAAAAATGAAGCTTTTTTTGAGTAATAAATAAAGCAAAAGGCAAAAAAAAAAAAAGATTCTCTCTCTCCCTCTGCTTCTTTCTCTCCCCCTCTCCAAAAAAGAAAAAAAAAAAAAGAGAGAAAAGCAGCCGGCCAGTAAACCTGTAAAAAGATGTTAAATTCATGTTTTAAGAGATTGAAAGGACTACTTTCTGTTTGATTGCATTTTATCTACTGGATTACTGGATTGGCCAAAAAATGTCCTCTTTAAGGTGTTGAGGATATGGACCCTTCTGAGTGTTGCTGATTTGAGTGTCAATATACAACTTTTTGGGGGGGGATGAGAGGAACTTAGGTACACTATTTATCTGTTAAAATAAAACATATTTACCCTTTGCTCTAGCAACCCAGTTTTGGGAACTTCTGCTATAGAAGTTAAAACCTCAAAAACAAAAAAACTCAAAACAACTACTACAACAAAGTATGTAAGAACATATTTACAGGGATAGTTATTCCAACCTTGTTTGCAAAGCAACAACACTGGAAACAAAATTTAAACCTTAGTGGGACTGGTTGAATGTATTACGGTTTCTCTATTATATGGAATATGATTAAGGCAATTTAACAATAAGTTAGAGCTACACATAGTAAACTGGAAGGATGTGCATTATTTATTGAGAGTGTATCATGATCCAAGTTTGAAAACAAAAGGAAAGAAAAAGGACAGTCCTAATATTTGAGCTTAGGTTATTGATTGATTTGGTTACCTTGGAGACGGGATTTTGAAGGAAGGGGAATTACTGAATTTCCTTTTCACTTGATATGTTAAAATGAGTATATACTTTATAATAAAAAAATCCAATAAAGCAAAAACAAAATCAAGGAAAGAAAAATTTAAGCTAAAGGAAAAGCAGAAACCCTTTTTCTCTTTTCCTTACGTACATTTTTATACTATCATTTATTGTACATTTGATCTTAGTGTTCCTTATTCAGTCACAGAACTCAACTCTCTCAAATGGTTGGTATCTGTGCTTGTGGAAGTTTTCTCAGTGCTAATTAAGATTTGTGGTTCTTTTGCACAGGCCTACGGTTTAGAAATTATATTTGGAACTGAGCTGAAGCTATATAGAATTTTTGTTTGGACGTTGATATCATAATCATGTTTTTAGAGGGTGGAATGAAGAATGCATATTTTCTTCTTTCATGCCCCAAACTGGGGTAGTCCTATCTTCATCATTTTTATTTCTAGGTAAGTAGGGTTCTTGCCTTATTGGGTCCTTTCATTTTTAATTCTTGCTTTGCTTTTGATTAAAGTTTAAGTTCTTTAACTTTTTTTTTAATTACAAAAACAAATGTTCATTTCTGAAAAATCAGAAACACAGTCAAGTAAATACCAAACCAACCCAACTCCTTGCCTCCAAAGCAAAAAATCATGTAAATCTCACTCATTTGACAACTTTCTTTCAAACTGTTCATTGAGAGTATTTTCTGTAGAGTAATAATGAAGGTCAGACTGTGTTGTAAGGAATAATTATGTTACTTAAAAATGGGTTTTTTGGATGATACGTTGGGTGTGGGTATGGAGTAACACCACAGAGAGGCCCATGAAAGTGAAAGATTTCCTTACCTCTCTGGGCCCCTGGGGCACAGCAGAACATGCAGGGGCCTGTATGGCAGGAGGCTTCCGGGGAGCAGGGTGGAGTACACAAGCCAGAGACAGGAGAGGATTTCATGGGTGCTTTTGATTATCACTAATTTATAGTCAAGGGTGAACAAGAAGGGGAACTTGGGCCTGGTTGTCTGGTTCGGGTCTTCATGGTCTGTTTGTGGGGATGTTGATGCATGAGGTAAATAGAAAATTTTAAAACATTTGCCATGCACAGACAACTCTGAATATCCATCCCTAAGGCTGGTTGATTTATCTCTTAATTTTCTTGTCTGGAAAATGGGGATAATAAATAGTACCACAGGGTTGTTGCCAGCACTAAATTGTAAAGGCCAGTGCTTGGTTCACAGTAAGTTCTTTTTATTGCTGTGTTTAAAGGTTTCGTATGTAGTACTGTTTTTATTGAGCAGGTAATGCATGTGTAATGTAGAGATGTCAGTCATGGTGTTCTGAACCTGTTTTTGTTTTTAATAACAAGGGCACCCTGGGGTCAAAGGACCAGGCTGTTCCCTGGTGCAGGTGGCGCTAGGGGGCTGTGGCCACACTAGGCCCTTTTTCATTGCTGTAAAGACTGAGAGATGAATAACCCCCTACTTAGCACCGATGTAGGGCTTATAATATGTTATCCAAAGTGGAACATACACAAGTGATGTCCCCTTTATTTTTATGTCCCCTTTATTTTTTGAGTACAGCCAAATCTTCCTTCAGATGACAGGTTGTACCAGTGTCCGTCCCACCAAAGTGTACATGAGCGCCCACATCCTGAGCTTCCTGCAGCACGGCATTATTTTTTTCTTCACCTTTATGAACACAATTGGTGAAAAGTGGCCCCACATTGTTTTACTTTGTGGTTGTAGATTTTCGATCAATGTACAAGTAAAATATGGAGACTAGCTTTCAGGAAAGATCAGGCTCCTCAGGGGATAGAGTGTGGAGGTACCAGTACCCGACAGCCTTGTAAATCACTGGCTGGGTGAGAAGCTACTGTTGGTCTCTGCTCCTTATTTACGCTAAAATGTTCTGGGAGCTCAGCTACTCAGTTACAGTGCTATACTTTGTGCTTCCGGTGACGGTTGTGTGATCTGTTTTTAAATTGAGATTCGAGGCGCCTGGGTGGCGCAGCGGTTAAGCGTCTGCCTTCGGCTCAGGGCGTGATCCCGGCGTTATGGGATCGAGCCCCACATCAGGCTCCTCCAGTATGAGCCTGCTTCTTCCTCTCTCACTCCCCCTGCTTGTGTTCCCTCTCTCGCTGGCTGTCTCTATCTCTGTCAAATAAATAAATAAATAAATCTTAAAAAAAAATTAAATTGAGATTCAACATGGAAATCTCCATTCTGACAATTTTCCCCCTTTAATTCTGATGCGTGTGAAATTGCTAGGGGATATAGAGGACTATACATGACTTGAGTAAAAGGTTGAGACTTATTTTCCTGGCTAGGGATCCAAAGAATTCCCCTTACTTACCAAGAAAATGTTTGGCATTTTCTTCCTTAGCCATATTTAACCACATAGTTTACTTTGGCAATACAGAGTTTGTTTCTCCAAATGCTTGCTTTATTTATGAGAAGTTATACTTAGATTGCATTGATCACTTTTTTCACACTTTTTTTTTTTGTTTTCACTCAGTTTTCCTTGAGAGATGGCAAGAAGATTAGTAAAAATGTGAATTCAATACTTAGAATGACATTTTCTAGCTTTCTTGGATCTTGGTGTTAAAATACAATTTTTGTTGGGTATGGTATTAATGATTCTTGATAAAGATTGTTATTTTCATGTCCTATTCATGTCTTGTGATGGGTGCACAAAAGAACTTGAATACATGTATTATAAGTAGCAATAGTGTGTGATTCTTCAGAGGAGAACGTGACGTTCCTAACTAACCATCTGAAGTAAATTTCCTAATGTTGGAGCTAGATTTATTTTAATTTGTACATACATTTTCCTAGTTTTTCATGTACTAGGGACAGTTGCTTGTTAAGGGATAGAGACATGCTAATGTGGTCAACATTGTCCTCAAATTTCAAATCTGATCTTCAGATCAGAACCTTAATATCTTTTGGCTGAAAGCCATGACAAAGCTTGAATTAAAAAAAGAAAAAGAAGGAAAAAAATCATGAAAACAAATATCAGAATATTCATGCTAGGGCAGAGTTGCAAATATATAAAAGTACCATGTAAGAAGAAATTTCATAAACTTGTTAATCTTAAAAAGTAAAACAGTCAGGGGTGGCTGGGTGGCTCAGTAGGTTGAGCATCTGTCTCTTGATTTTGGCTCAGGTCACGGTATCAGGGTTGTGAGATCAAGCCCACGTTGGGCTCTGCGCAGGGAGTCTTTTGAGATGTTCTCTCTCTCCCCCTCTGCTTGTGTGTGCTCTCTCTCTCAAATAAATAAATAGAATCTTAAAAATAAAACTGTCAGTTATTTTACAGCAAAAATGAGTTTACTCAAGAATAACGTAGAATTGCAATTTGGGACATGCAAGCTACAGTAAAAGTTTGGGCAAGTCTAACAAACAAAGGGGGGGAATAAAAAAAGCCGGAGTTCAGGGCGATGATGGTTTCTCATTGGCTGAATTGCAGGAGTAGTTGATTTCTTGTAGGAGATGCAGTGTGCATCCCTCCCTCTTGGGGCCTGTAATTAGTGATTCTTTTTTGTTGACTATTCTTCTATTGGGGTCTGTAATTGACAGTTCTTCCTGTAATTGACATTGAGTGGTACTGCTCTTTCTGCTAGCCTGCCCGACTCCACTTTAGTGAGATTTCTCTTTATTAGTTTTCACGTTTTCAATATACCTCTTTAGTTACAGTATCTAAAATAACTTTTATGCTGGCTTTAGAGGGAAATCCAAACAAAAACTCCTCAGAACTTACCTTCTTGCCGTTATCCATAGAGACAGTCTCTCCCTATTTCTGTGCTTTTGTTCAAATCCTTCTCTCTTTGTGTATTCTCCCACCCTTATCTACCCTGGAAAGGTCTCTTGTAATTTATGCCCATCCTTTGACTATCACCTCTTTTGTAAAGGCTTTTTGAACTGTATCTGTGTCTCTCCCACCACCAGATGTGTGTGTATATGTGTTTTCAGGGCTTGAGTGCCTTTATGCATTATACCTTTAATTTATCTGATACTGACACACTTCTTCATGCCAGGTACTCTGCTGAGACTGGATTTACAATGGCAAATAAAACACTGTCTTTGCTCTCAAGTACCAATATATATTTTAAATTAATAGACTTTATTTTCTAGAGCAGTTTTAGGTTTACAGAAAAATAGTAGAGTAGAAAGTACAGAGATCTTGCATATACCATTCTGTCCTCCAGCCCCACACACAGTTTCTTCTAGTCTGTTAGCATGGTACGTTTGTTAAAATTGATGAGCAGTATTGATACATTATTAACTAAAATCCATAGATCACACTAGTGTTCAGTTTTTGTGTTGTGATGAATGTATAATGTCTGTAGCCTCCATTGCAGGATCATACTAAATAGCCCTGTGTTCCACTTACTGGTCCCTTTTCCCTCCCCCAGTGCCCTAGCAACCACTGATCGTTCTGTAGTTTTGCCTTCTCCCCAATTTCATATAGTCGGAATTATGCAGTATGTAGCCTTTCAGACTGGCTTTTTTTACTTAGTAATATGCATTTAAGTTTCCTTTATGGTGTTTTGTTTTGTTTTGTTTCGTGTGTGTGTGTGTGTGTGTGTGTGTGTGTGTGGCTTGATAGCTCCTTTCTTTTTGGTGCTGAATAATATTCCATTCTTTGGATGGACCACAGTTTATTTATCTATTCACCCACTGAAGAACATCTTGGTTGCTTCCAAGCTTTGGCTTATTCATAATTATGAATAAAGCTGCAGTACACCTTCATGTGTACTATTTTGGGTAGACATAGTTTTTGACTGATTTGAGTATCATGAAGCATAATTGCTGGATTGTATGGTAAGACTTTAGTTAGCTTTGTAAGAAACTACCAGTTGCCTTCCAAAGTTGTTGTAATGTTTTGCATTTCTGTCAGCAGTATGAGAGTTCCTGTTGCTCCACATCTTTGTCAGCACTTGGTATTGTCGGTGTTTGGGGTTTTT
This sequence comes from Ailuropoda melanoleuca, assembly GCF_002007445.2. Taxonomy (NCBI): domain Eukaryota; kingdom Metazoa; phylum Chordata; class Mammalia; order Carnivora; family Ursidae; genus Ailuropoda; species Ailuropoda melanoleuca. Next base: position 65,831,176 of record NC_048223.1, on the reverse strand, counting down.
ACCCATTTTAACAGGTATTTGGTGGTTTCTCACTGTCTTCATTTGCGATTCCTTGATGGCATATGATGTTGATCATCTTTTCATATGCTTATTTGTTCTCGGTATATCTTATTTGGTGAAGTTCCTGTTCAGATCATTTGCCCATTTTTATTTTTATTTATTTAATTTCCCCCCATTTTTAAATTGGCTTGTTTATTTTCTGATGGTTTAGTTTTAAGAATTCTTTGTATAATTTGGATATAAGTCCTTTATCAGATATATACTTTGCAATTGTTTTCTCTCATTCGTGTGTTTCTGTTTATTTATTTTTTAAGATTTTATTTATTTATTTGTCAGAGAGAGAGAGAGTGAGCACACACAAACGGGGGAATGGCAGGCAGAGGGAGAAGCAGGCTCCTCGCTGAGCAAGGACCCTGGGATTATGACCTGAGCGGAAGGCAGACACTTAACTTTTCTCATTCTTTTGACAGTGTCTTTCACAGAGCAGAAGTGTTTGATTTTAATGGAGTTCAACTAAAATTTTTCTTTCACGGATAATGCCTTTGGTATTGTATCTAAAAACTCATCACCAAATCCTGTATGTCTAGATTTTTTCCTATGTTATTTCCTGGAGGTTTTATAGTTTTGTGTTTTATGCTTTTTCAGTTTTATGTTTTGTGGATTTACACTTACAGGGCTGTGATCCATTTTGAGTTAATTTTTGTGCAGGGTGTAAGGATTTGTGTCTGGGTTCATGTTTTTGCATATGGATGTCCAGTTTTCTAATACCATTTGTTGAAAAGACTATCCTTTCTCCATTAAATCTGTTTTGCTCTTTTGTTAAAGAAGACTTGAATATATTTATGTGCATATATTTCTGGGTTCTTTATTCTGTTCCATTGATCTGTTTGTCTATTGATGTGCCAGTAACAGCCTGTCTTGACTACTGTAGCTCTGTAGTAAGTCTTCAAGTCAGGAAATGTCACTTTTTGATACTGTGCTGGTAATTTCTGGGTCTTTTGTCTCTCCATAGAAACTTTAGAATTACTTTTTTGATAGCCACAAAATAACTTGCTGGGATTTTATTTTTAAATTGAAGTATTAGTTTTAGGAGTACAGCATAGTGATTTTGACAACTCTATATCTTATGCAATACTCACCACTAGTGTAGTTACCATCTGTCACCGTACAATGCTATTACGATGCTATATACCATTGACTATATTCCCTTTATTCATCCCTGTGACTTATTCCAGAACTGGAAGCCTGTGCCACTCCCCTTCACCTATTTTGCTATCTCTCCTATCCTCTTCCCCTCTGCCAACTACCAGTTTGTTCTCTGTATTTACAGGTTTGTTTCTGCTTTTGTGTGTATGTTTTGGTTTTTTAGATTCCACATATAAGTGAAATCATATAGTATCTGACCTATTTCACTTAGCATAATACCATGCTAGGTCCATCCATGTTGTTACAAATGGCTAGATCTTATTCTTTTTAATGGCTGAATAATATTCCTGTGCACACATGTATGTATGTGTATGTACGATATCTTTTTTATCCATTCATCTGTCAGTGGACATGTGGCTTACTTTCATATCTTGATTATATTAAATAATGCTGCAGTAAACATAGGGGTGCATATGTCTTTTCAAATTAGTGTTTCTGTTTTCTTTGGGTAAATATGCAGTAGTGGAATTACTGGATTATGTGGTAGTTCTATTTTTAATTTTTTGACCCTATACTATTTTCCACAGTGGCTGTACAGATTTACATTTCCAGCAACAGGGCGTGAAGTTTCCTTTTTCTCTACATCTTTGCCAATACTTGTTATTTTTTTGTCTTTTTAATGCTAGCCATTCTGACAGGTGTAAGGTGATAACCTCACTGTGGTTTTGATTTACATTTCCCTGATGAGTATGGATGTTGAGCACCTTTCATGTATCTGTTGGCCATCTGGATGTGTTCTTTGGAAAAATGTCTCTTCAGGTCCTCTGCTCATTTTTAAATTGGATATTTGTTTTTTTAGTGTAACTTGCTGGGATTTTGATTGAGATTGTCTCACATCTCTAGATTAGGTTGAAAGAATTGACATCCTAATAATATTACATCTTCTGGTCCATGGGGGCACCTGGGTGGCTCAGTCAATTAAGTGTCCATCTCTTGATCTTGGCTCAGGTCATGATCTCAGGGTTGTGGGGTCAGGCCCCATGTTGGGCTCCATGCTGGGCATGGAGCCTGCTCGTGATTCTTGCTCTCTCCCTCTGCCCCTCCCTTCCATGCCTGCTTGTGCTCGCTGTCTCTAAAAAATTAAAACAAAAACAAAACCCAAACCAAACAAACTTCTGGTCTATGAATATGAACTATCTTTCCATTTATTTAGGTCTCCTTGGATTTCTTTTATCAGAGTTTTGCTTTTTTCTGATATATATCTTGTACATGTTTTGTTAGGTTTGTACCTAAGTCCTTCTGTCCTCTTTCCTCCCTCCCTCTTAATCTTTCTTTCTGGTGCTAATGTAAGTGGTATATTTTTAATTTCAAATTCCAGTTGTTCATTGCTGGTAGCTTTTATGTAATTATCTTGTATCCTGCAGCCTTGCTATACTTGCTTATTAGTTCTAGGAGGTTTTTTATTTGTTGTTTGTTTTTTGTCAATTCTTTGTTTTTTAGTATTTTCTGCATAACAATTTATATAATCTGTGTACAAAGACAGTAGATATGAGTTCTAGTACAGTGTTGAATAGGAGTGATGATCCTTGCTTTGTTCCTGATCTTAGAGAGAAAGGATTTGATTTCTCACCACTAAGAACGATGTTGGGGGAACAACTGTGTTGCCCAGTTGATTAAGTGTCCTACTCTTGATTTTGGCTCAGGTCATGATCTGGGTCATGAGATTGAGCCCTCCTTTGGGCTCCATGATCAGCGGGGGGTCTGCTTGAGATTCTCCCTCTCCCTCTTCTCCTCATCCCTCCCCTCTCTCTCTCAAATAAACAAATCTTAGGGGGAAAAAAAAAGAATGACATTATGGGTGCTGAGATGGTGCTTCATTTAAGTGTCCGACTCTTGGTATGGGCTCAGGTTGTGGTCTCAGGGTCGTGAAATCAAGTCCTGGTGTTGGGTTCTGCACTCAGTGGGAAGTCTGCTTGAGATTCTCTCTCTCTCTGCCCCTCCCTATCTCGCCCACTCACTCTCTCACATGCTTTCTCTCCCTAAAATAAATAATAAATCCTTAAAAAAAAGTGATGTTAGCTGTAGGTGTTTTGTAGATGCTTTTAAAAACAAGTTTAGGAAGTTCCTCTCTATTCTTAATTGCTGAGAGTTTTTATCATAACTGAGTTTTGGCTGTTGTCAGATGCTTTTTCTGTATCTGTTGATAAAATCATGTTTTTTTCTTTTTTAGTTTGTTGATGTAATGGATCCCAGTAAATGATTTTCAGATGTTAGACCAGCCTTGCTATTTGGAATAAATCTCACTTGGTTGAGATGTATAATTATTTTTATACATTGTTATACTTGATTTGCTAATATTTTGTTAAGGGTTTTTGTATCTGTGTTCATGAGAGGTATCAGTTTGTAGTTTTCTTTTTTTGTGATGTCTTTGATTTTGGTATTGAGGTAATGCAGGCCTCATTGAATGAATTAGAAATATTCCCTCTGAAACACCTAGATGGCTCAGTTGGTTAGGCATCTGCCTTCGGCTCAGGTCATGATCTGTGTATACTGGGATTAAGCCCCACATCGGGTTCCCTTCTTGGCAGGAAGTCTGCTTCTCCCTCCCCCCTCTGCCCCTCCTCCACGCTTGTGCTCTCTCAAATAAATAAAATCTTTAAAAATAAATAAAAATAAATATTCCCCGTTTATATTTTCTGGAAGAGATAGTAGAAAATTGGTACCGTTCCTTTCTCAAATGTTTTATAGACATTACCAGTGAACAATTCTGGAAGGTTGTTATTTCTGTTTATGAATGTTATTAATTATTGATTCAATTTATTTAATAGATACAGGCCTATTCAGAGTAGCTCCATCTCCCCGTATGAGTTTTGGTAGATATAAAAGTATTTTTTAAGAAATCAATGCATTTCGGGGTGCCTGGGTGGCACAGCGGTTAAGCGTCTGCCTTGGCTCAGGGCTTGGTCCCAGCGTTGTGGGATCGAGCCCCACATCAGGCTCCTCCGCTATGAGCCTGCTTCTTCCTCTCCCATTCCCCCTGCTTGTGTTCCCTCTCTCGCTGGCTGTCTATCTCTGTCAAATAAATAAATAAATAAAATCTTTAAAAAAAAAAAAGAAATCAATGCATTTCATCTAGGTTCTCAAATCTGTAGGCATTGAACTGTTCATATATTCTTTTATTATCCTTTTGGGGTCCATGAAACTGTAGTGATGCCTCCTCTTTCATTTATGATATTAGTGACTTGTGTTTTCTTTTTTCTTACTTAGCCTGGCTGGAGCCTAATCAACTCTGTTGGTCTTTTCAAAGATCAGCTTTTGGTTTTGTTGATTTCCTTTATTGATTTCCTGATTGTCAGTTTCCTGTTTTTAATTTCACTGATTTCTGCTCATTTGTTATTTCTTATGTCTTAGACTTATATTGTTCTTAGTTCTCTAGTTTTCTAAGATTGAAGCTTAAATTATTGACTTTAGATCTTTTGTAATTATGCATTTAATGCTATACATTTTTCAAGAAGCATTGTTTTCACTACATCACATATATTTTGACATGTTGTATTTTGATTTTGTTCACTACGTTTTAAATTTCTCTTGAGATTTCTTGATTCATGTATTATTTAGAAGTGTGTTGTTTAATTTCTAATTTGAGATCGATTTCTAGTTTAATTCCACTGTGATCTGAGAGCATACTTCGTATCATTTCTTTTGTCTAAATTTGTTAAGGTCTGTATTATGGTTTATCAGAATGATCTATCTTGGTGAATGTTCCACTTCCACGTAAGCTTGAGAACAATGTGTATTCTGCTGTTGTGAGATGAGGTATTCTATAAATAGCAATTAGATTCGATTGCTTAATGGTACTACCTAGTTCAGTTGTGTCCTTCCTGATTTTTTGCCTGCTGGATATGTCAATTACTGATAAGAGTAATGAAGTCTCCACAATAATAGTTGATTCTATTTTTTTAAATCTGTTTTTCCTTGTAGTTCTAGCACTTTTTGCTTCACATATTTTGACGTTCTGTTGTTAGACACATGTACATTAATGATTGTTATGTCTTTTTAAAACATTGACCTTTTAAATCATTATGTAATGCTCCTTTTTATCCTTGATATTTTCCCTTGCTATGAAGTCAGCTTTTTCTGAAATTAATGTTACTATACTAGCTTTCTTTTGTTTTGTGTTAGCATGATATATCTTTTTTCATCCTTTTACTTTTAATCTCTGTGTACTTTATATTTAAAGTGGTATTCTGGTAGACTTTTGTGTGTGTGTGTGTGCATTCTAGTAGTCTCAGTCTTTTAATTTGTGTATTTAGACCATTCATGTCTGAAGTGGTTATTTATATAGCTGGGTTAATATCTATCATATTTTGGATTTTTTTTTTTAAATTTGTTGCTCTGTTCTTTGTTTCTTTTTTGTTTTCCAGTGGGCTTTTCTTTTTTTTTCCCTTCTCTGGTTTTAAGTGAGCATTTTATATGATGATTCCATTTTCTCTCCTCTCTTAAAATATAAATTATGCTCCTTAAAAAAATTTTTTTGTGTGTTTGCTGTGGAGTTGGTTATATTAATTTATAGCTAATACATGCCCACTTTCAAATAACACCATCCCCTACACAAGTAATGCAAATAATTTATAATACAGTATTCCCAATTCCTCCCTCTTGTCACTTATAACATTATTGTCATTTATTTCACTTATCTGTAAAGTATAATCACTGAATACATTGTGCTATATTTATTGAACAAGAGTTACTGAACAAACTATCTGCTAGATAAGTTAAGAGTAAGAAAAGTAAACATTTTTTTACCTTAATTTATTCCATCTCTAACCTTTTATTAATGTAGATCTGAACTTCTGTCTTATATAATTTTCTTCTCTTTGAAGAATTTTTTTTTTTTTAACATTTCTTGCAAGGCAGGTCTACTGGCAATAAATTCCTTTAATTTTGTCTGTCTGAGAAAGTCTTTATTTCTCACTACTATTGTCAAATAATCTCATTGGATACAGACTTTGGTAGGTTTTTTTTTCTTTTAGGACTTTAAATATTTAATGCCACTCTCATGTTGGCATGGTTTCTGAAGAGAAATTGGATGTAATTCTAATTTTTGTGCCTCTTTAGGTAAGGTGTTTATTTCCTTTTGCTTCTTTCAAGATTTTTCTCTTTGTGTTTGATTTTCTGCAGTTTTGGATATGATATGTCAAGGTGTAGATTTTTTAGTATTTATCTATACTCTGAGCTCCCTGGATCTGTGGCCTAGAGTCTGCAGTTCATCAGTTAAAATCTCCTGTTACCATACAAGAGCCAGATTGATTAGGTCTGAGGCTTTTAGAGAACCTGTGCCACTGGACTGTGACCTTCAAAGTGCTTCTCAACCTTCCCACCTTAGGTGAGAAGGGAAGCCTCAGACATGCTTGGATTGGGCATTTTCTTTCTCACAGGTAGATTAGGCTCTGGTAAAACCCATAGGTTAGGCTTCTGCAAATTAGTCTTCCTCAAAGGCACACTTTTGTTAAGGAAAACAGAGCTCTGCATATGTTTTAAAATGACTACCTGTCCCTTCTCCCTGCCAGAAATGTGAGGGGAGTTTTCTTCCATCTTTACCCTGAGAACCTGATGGGATTCCTGGAGGTGAAACTCTTGAAGGGATTGGGGCTCTATTAAGGCGGGGACCCTTAGAATTTTAAACTCTCAAGCCTGCCCAGAACCTTGACTAAGGTATGACTATGATTATTACTTACCTAGATTAGGAATACTAGAAGGTAAAAGTAAGTATCTAATTTGGAGCCATTTGATAAGATTCTCAGGTTTGTGATTACCTAATTTTGCTCCACCCTTTCTCTCAGCAGAAAGTTGAGTGCAGGGTCCACCAAGTAACTATATTTTGTACATTGTTTTCCTGGCCTCTCTCGTGTTCCTTGAATGTAGCATTTCCTTTCTTGTATGTTTTCCAAGGAAAGAAAATAATTATCTATATATTTAAATTCCTCCAGTTGAGAAAAATGATTTTAAAAAATAGCATATTGAAATTTACCACATTTCCCTCACTTTTTTTGAATGATAAGAGCTCACATTTGCTGAAACTCTACTGCCCACTGTGGTTTTAAAACCATTAGTTTTATTAATTCATTTGATTCTTAACAACACTGCTTATGAGGTAGGTATAATTACTGATCCCATTTTATGGATGAGGGAACTGAAGATTAAAGAGGTTAGAGTAGTGGATTAAGGTCACACATTAGAAGACAGAGCTCAACTTCAATCCTAGGAAGTCTGGGTCAGATCCCAGGGTTTATGATTTTTTTTTCTTTGCTGTATCCACATACCACATTACTTAAGTATTAATTCTTTAAATGAACTCATGTTTTACAAATATAAATTCTTTTTGAAAGGAAACTTGACGTCACTATTGTAAATTGAAAATCATTATGGTTTTACCAAAATAGAAAGTAAACATAAAAATCTTAATGAAAATAAAACAATGTTGCAAAAAACAATTACTCAAAACTTTGATCCAAGAACTGCTTTTTTCTTTTTTGAAAGGCAAGACCAGCTCTTGTAAAGTGTCCAAACTAAACAATTTCTTGATGTAATATTCTCATATTGAAAAGGGAATAAGTGATTCAGTTTTTATAAATCTCCTTCCTTCTGTTTGACTCTCTTTGGAGAAACTACTCACCAGTTAATTTAGTTCTTTTTTTTTTTTTTTTTAAAGATTTTATTTATTTATTCGACAGAGATAGAGACAGCCAGCGAGAGAGGGAACACAAGCAGGGGGAGTGGGAGAGGAAGAAGCAGGCTCCTAGTGGAGGAGCCTGACGTGGGGCTATCCCATAACGCCAGGATCACGCCCTGAGCCGAAGGCAGACGCTTAACCGCTGTGCCACCCAGGCGCCCCCCAGTTAATTTAGTTCTTAAAATGCAGCAGTGTGTCATTCATCACACAGAGGAAGCGTGAGTAGCACATATGCCAACAAAGATTATTTATTAAGTGATAGGACCATTATTGTTGAAATCCAGACATCCTGTTACACAGAGGGACTGAATCATAAAAATAATTTTGTTAGGATTTATAATTTTTAGGTTAACCTAGCCCAGAGGTCCTCATTTTTTCTCTTTTGAATGCCACATTCTTCTTCCACATATACAACAGGTATTTCTACTTCCCCATATAAGAAAAGACCAGCAACAACTTCCAGCTCATCTTGGGAAGAGGTGGAAGACGCAGCAACTAGTGGCTGAAGCTGAGCGCAACTTGGCCTCTTCAGACATAGAAGAGGGGGCGCGGTGTGTTGGGCCCTCAGCTGCCCATCCGCTGTGCTCTCTGGAGTTGCCTCCCGGGCCTCCCACGCACTGAACTTGTGATTCTTGCTAAAAAAACGTAATCTCACAGACTTTGAAAATCAAACACATGAAAGCAACATTTATGTTGGTTATGCCAATGTTTATATTCTCTAAACATTCTGGAATTCTTGTGTAAAAACAACTTTTACGGGTGCCTGGGTGGCTCAGTTGGTTCAAGTATCTGACTCTGGATTTTGGCTCAGGTCATGATCTCAGGGTCCTGAGATCAAGCCCCCTGTTGGGCTCTATGCTGGGCATGAAGCCTGCTTGAGATTCTTTTGCTCCTGGGTGCCTGGGTGGCTCAGTCGGTTGAGAATCAGTTGGTTCAAGTATCTGACTCTGGATTTTGGCTCAGGTCATGATCTCAGGGTCCTGAGATCGAGCCCCCTGTTGGGCTCCATGCTGGGCATGAAGCCTGCTTGAGATTCTTTTGCTCCTGGGTGCCTGGGTGGCTCAGTTGGTTGAGAATCTGACTCTGGATTTGGGCTCAGGTGGTGATCTAGGGGGTAGTGAGAGCCTCCTCTGCACCCAGCAGGGAGTCCACTTGGAATTCTCCTCCCTCCTCTCCTTCTGCCCCTCCCCCTGCTCATGCAAGGGTGCATAAATAAATCTTAAAAAAAAAAAAAAGAAAAGACCAGCAACAGACCTTAAATGGCCCCAGTTCTTTTTTTTTTTTTTAATCTGCATGTTCTTAAACTACTTAGCATTCCTCTTCACTGCTTACACAGCACCACGCGGAATTAACAGGAGAAAGGGGAGAAGGGATGTGTAGATGTGTAAGATGTGGTCTCGTTTATACTGTAGGTGAGACTCAGTAGTGCTCACGTTTCCTGTACGACACCCTATCACTCTGTTGCCTTCTTTTAGTCACAACTGTTTAAAATTACCTTCCTTCCTTCCTTTCTTTCTTTGAATAAACTAACATATCTCATTGTGGAAAATGTGGCAAGTACATAAAATACAGGCAAAATGAAAGGAATCCTGTTACTCAGAAGAGACTGTGGCTAAAGTGACCACAGGTTTTCTTGGCGGAGGAGTGTGCACTTAACTTGTCCCACTTTTTCATGATTCACTCCCTCTGCCACTTCACCCCTGCAGGCTCTCTCCTACTGGTGGTGTCGTCTCCTTAGCAGCCACACCATTGTGAAGAAATTACTAATGTCTCCATGCTGAGGCTTCCTCATCTGTAAAGCTGGGATAACAGTTGACCTCGTCGTGTCATTGTAAGCATTACATGATTGGATGTATAGAAAGCATTATGAACGGCGTCTGAGACAGTAAGCTCTAACTCAGTGCTGGCTGTCACCATAATTGTGCTCCCCTGAAGAGATGGGATGTCTGCCCCGTGGTCCTAGCCTATGTCATTATCTCAAACTGCGAAGTGCAGCTTCTGCTCCATCTCTGCCTTTTGAACTTTTACTCATTCTTCAGGGTTATCTCACATGCATTCATTTTCCCTCGTGAATTTCTGCTTTGACTATCATTCCCATAGATTTGGTTTTTGTCACCGTTGGTGTTGTAATGCCGGCATTCTAAAAACATGGAATGTGTTGAATTACAGTCCTTTTTTGTGTTTTGACTTATAAAGGGGGCTCCTGTGTAGGTAAGCTGGATTTTGAAGTGTAATAACAGCAAAAACAGATTGAAAATTACACTGGTTAGTTATTGGGCTTCTAGGCATGACCAAAGCTAGGGTATCTTGGCAGGGTTAGAGTTAGAGATGATGTAATTTCTGGGATGGGCTTATGACTGGAAAAGGAAACACAAACAGCAAAATGTACAGGTTGCTAGCTTTGAAAAAAAAAAAACATGCACAGAAGTTCTTATGTAATCAATTTGAATATTGTTTAATTGACATTTTAAACTCTATAATGGTGCTCAGTATGTCTAGCTTTATCAGAATTGTGTTTTGTGAAGTTTCAGGAAAACCTTGTAGGCTGGCCTAGGTCAGGGTATCTGCAATTCTGTCACATTTTAATAATTATTGTAGCATTTTTGTTTGATGATTTTAGACTTAAGTCACTTTAGCAAGTTTAGAATTGGTACTTTATAATTGGTACTTTACTTTTATATTCATGCTCCGTACTCGTGTGTGTATTAACTCCAGGTAAGCAAGATCTTAAAGCAATTGAAATGTGAAAATCTGGATTTTAAGGTGAATGGTTAAAACATCCTCTTTTAAATGGAGGGTTTCATAATGACTTCTGAGAATTTAGATTTTAAAAGTGAAATAATTTGATGTAGCCTCCTAATAATTTCACATTGGAACTCCTGTAGTCTAAAATTAGATTTTACGTGTTCTAAATTATTCATAATAGTGATTCTGACTAATTATCCTATTATAATAGTGATTGTGATTGGAAGGCTAGCAGTTATTTTTTGTTTTGGCAAAAGTGGCATTATATTAAATATTGATTGTGGGGGCGCCTGGGTCGCTCAGTTGGTTAAGCTTCTGACTCTTGATTTCGGCTCAGGTCCTGATCTCAATGCCAAGAGATGGAGTCGTGTTGGGCTCCATGGGTCAGCGGGGAGTCTGAGGCCTCTCTCTCCCTCTCCCACTGCTTGCATGCACTTACCTGTGTTCTCTCTCAAATAAATAAATAAGTCTTAAAAAAAAATATTGCTTGTGAGCTCCTAGAATTTACAGTGAAGACTACTTACATATTTGAACACATTTACATATTATCAGGTGTGAAACATACGTATGTGTCTGTGAATACACACGTGTGTGTCTTCACACTCAGGAATATTTTTTGCTATGAATACTGCCTTTGTTTATGTCTCCCCAGTATCACAACAATTTTTATTTGCTTTGATTTCAAATATATAGTCAAATTATGTTCAAAATAGTTCCATGAGTATCAAGTATAAATTAGTGTAGAGGCCTGAGTTTATCGTGCTTTAAGTATCTGTGACATGTTCTACAAGTTGTTTGACTTGATTTTGTTTTTGTTTTTTTTTTTTTAAAGATTTATTTATTTATTTATTTGACAGAGATAGCCGGCCAGCGAGAGAGGGAACACAAGCAGGGGGAGTGGGAGAGGAAGAAGCAGGCTCACAGCGGAGGAGCCCGACGTGGGGCTCGATCCCATAACGCCGGGATCACGCCCTGAGCCGAAGGCAGACGCCCAACGACTGTGCCACCCAGGCGCCCCTTGACTTGATTTTGTAATTAAGTCTAGTAAGCTTGAACAGTTTGTCAACCAGAAACAATGGCAGCAATTGTGGCAATTTTGAGGAACAAACAAGTCCGTACAAAAAAAATGCATTTATTATTCACGAACACCAAACATTTCATACATACTACACTTACCATATAAAGGAGAGTAAAGCAGTGTTCAGGCTTTTGCAGAGTCAGGAAGAAGAAGCTCTGTTAGAAAACAAAACTGGGAAGATACTATGTACAGGAGCTTACAAACCGTCCTGCCCCATGATGGCACTGGTGACGGCCTGTCACTGTGACGCATGTTCTGGTTTCAAGGGGTGCACTGGTGTTCCTTGTAATTTCCATATTTTGTGGGGAAAATGCATGTCTGGCTGGTAGCCACACCCCCTGAATTAAAATAAATTTGAAATCTGAGTGGAATAATAACTATTGGATACATTTGTATTCCTTCTTTCAGTCAAACTCATTTCCTTGAATGACCTTTGTACTTCCTCTTTGTAGAGTTTCTTTGTTGGAGAAGGTCAGCAGGACAACTTATTAAAATTCTTTAGATCTCTCTCACTTCACTATAATCTACTGCTTTTTCTGAGGTTATCTTTTCTTTTGAGGTTTAGGATAAAGGCCTTTTACTCTAACAGCTCTGGTGTTTTGGATACTTGTTTTTTGTATAATTGCACTAAACTTTTAGAGTTTAGGCATATGATGATTGCTGCTATTTAGGCTAAGTAGTCAGTCGGCTTTGATTAAAATGCATTGTAGAGCTGAGGTTTTTTATTTCAACTGGTATTAAATTGAGATACTATAGAAAGAGAAACAAAACTAATATTGAAGTAAAAGGAAGTGATAAAAATAGGTACTTGACATTTACCCATGGTGACTTTAAAACTTCTTGGAGGCTAATGGCATATGGTTTGGTTTTGATTCCACCTCCATATCATTAGGTATATGTATACTTAGGCTGTTCATAGTTAACTTTTGGAGAGGTGGTAAGTGTTAGGGGTTGAGAGCACAACCCTGGAATCAGACTGTCTGGGATGGAAGGCACGCTCTGCGATGTGTTTGTTCTATGACTTTGAGCAGTTCCTTAGTTTTGCTAATCCTCAATAAATAGAAATAATTTATTGTTATTATTTTAAACTTTTACAACAACTTCATTTTCTTGGGGTTCACTGGTCTACAGATCAGTTTTTTTCTTCTCTCTCATTTCTCTGGGTAGATTTGGTTCAGCTCTCTTACTCAGACAGTGGCCGGCCCTGGCTGGAGTCATTGGAAGGCTCACGTGCCCTGCATTTCCAAGATGACTGGCTCGTGGGACTGATGTTGGTGCAGGGAGCTCTGTCTGCATGGCCTATCCCTGTGGCCTGGGCTTCTCAAGCAGCTGGGCTCCAAAACAGAGTCCCAGGTGGAAGTGCTGAAGCATTTTATGAACCGCTCTAAGAAGTCACACAGTATCGATTTCCCCACATTCTGTTGATCAAAAGCCAGGTGTTAAGGCTAACCCAAATTCAAGGGCCCAAGAGGGCATGAACGCATAGGGGTGTCATTAACTGGGAAGCTGTCTTTGAAGACTAGTTACCATATGGGGCACTATTCATCACTGAATTCAAGATACTGGTTCTCTTTGGAGAGGGTAGGGAGAAGTAGAGGGGACAATATAATTGGAGAAAATTAAATTTCTGATATTATGTATTTTGTAGTATGTGGCTATACATAGATTTTTTTTTTTTATTACAATTTTGGTGCTTTTAAAATATTTCATAATAGGGACACCTGGGTGGCTCAATCGGTTAAGCGTCTGCCTTCAGCTCAGTTCATGATCCCAGGGGCCTGGAATCGAGTCCCACATCGGGCTTGCTCCTTAGTGGGGAGTTTGCTTCTTCCTCTCCCTCTGTTGTTCCCCTTGCTTGCGCATGCATGCTCTTACTCTCTGACAAATAAATATCTTAAAAAAAGAAAAAAGAAAATTCTAAACATACACAAAATTAGGAAGAATAGTAGAGTGGATGCTTATTTACCTGTCACTCAAAAAACATGGACTTATGGCTAATCTAATTTCATCTACACCCCACCCATTTATTTTGAAGCAAATTAAAGACACCATAACATTTCAGATCTACATATTTCACTTGTATCTCTGAGAGATAAGAATGAAAAAAAAATTATATTAACCTAACCATAGTATCTAAATCTTAAATAAAACCTAAAACTTCAGTAGTGTAATCCCTTAAATATAATCAAATAACCAGGAAGTTCAAATTTCTAATTCTCTATTAATTACCATAATTTTTTGTCTGTTTTTTTAGATCAGGAGCATAAAGATTCGCGCATTGTAATTGGTCAGTATGTCTCCTGAATCTCATTTGATCTATTACTGATTTCTCCTTTGTTTTTTTTTTCCCCTCTCAATTTATTTATTAAAGAGACCAAGTCTTTGTTTGGGAATTACATCCCCCTGATTGCATTACATTCACTGATATCATTGAATAGGTTTTGTTATTCCCTATAAATAGGCAGTTAAATATAGCAGCTCTATCAGATTTAGATTTATTTTTGCAAAGAACTTCTTAGGTTGTGTGGTATGTTCTTTCATGTGGATGCAAAATAATGAATGCTTGTTTGTCTCTTTATTGAAGAAAAATGCGCATATCCACTAATTTTTACAAAGTACAGAATGGTGATATTCTGATTCTAGAATTCATTCTCCTCTGAGTTTATAATTCATTTTCTTTTATTGGTGGAAATACTGCTATAAAAAGAAAAATCCTTAAATCCCCTATTTGTTCATCTTTTGGTACAGTTTATATAGGAAATTTTCAAAATAATGAGTTAGTTTACTTGTCTCCTTCTGTCTCACATGTCTATCTCTTTTTTTTTACTCCAAGTTTCAGTTTTCTAGGCCCCCAGGAAGATAGAACTAGAATATCAAATAATTTTGATATTTTGATTTATTCCACAGTATGCACTGAGTCTCAAAATAATAACCTATACTATGACCAACAATATGATTACTGTCAAACATATTTCCTTCCCCAGTTCTTTTTATCTTTTTGTGTGTATCTCATGTGGAATATGTAAATTACTTGTTTTAAATCCTTTGGCATAGTCTCTGTATAGTTAGGCCTCTGACCAGCCACACATTATCTTTAGGAATTTATTTTTAGGAATTCCTGTGTTAAAATTTGATTTAATTTTATAATTACACAAATTATTTATCTTCTTTCTACCCTGTACCTTTTATTCCCCTTTAATTAACCATTTTTAAGTTTATGGTTTAATCTTTTCATTGTTTTTCACGTTATAGGCCATTTTGGGTATATATTTATACATATTATATTGTATTACATTATATTATCCACTTATAAGATAAATGGTAGCAAACTATACACACTTCGCCCATCTTGCTTCTTGTCCTTAACAAGATACCCTTGAGATTTCTTCAGAGCTGCAGGGAACTCCATTGTGTGAATGTACCATAATTTTATTCAGTTTGCTACTTCTTGATGAACATTTGGATTGTTCCCAGTTTTTTGCTAGTATAGTCTTGCTGTGAATTGCCTTGTCTTCTCAGGGCATTTTGTTTTGTTTTGCTTTTTTAACCAATGCATGTCTTTTCATGTTTTTGCTAGTGTATCCCTGAAATAAATGTCTAAAAGCATGTTGATGGGTCAAAGAGCAAATTAATATGTAATTTTGTTGAATGTTGCCAAATTCCCTTTTGTAGAGGCTGCTGTATTTTGCATTTTCACCAACATATGAGAATGACGATATTCTCACAGCCTCATCTACGGAGTATGTCATCAAACATATTTTAACCAATGTAATGAGTAAAAAAAAATCACATGTTTACATGGTTTTAATTTCAGTTTTCCTATGAGGAATGTTGAGCTTTTTTTCCCATATGATTAAGAGTCATTTTCGCTTATTTTTCAGTCAGCTGTTTATTTCTGTAGTCCATTTTTCTGTATTATCATTGGTCCTTTTTTCTCTATTTTTTAGAAATTCTTTATAGATAACTGACATCCCCATCATTTGTGGTAAAAATTGTAAATGTTTTTGTCATTTTACTTGTGATTTTTCTTGTCTTTGGGTTTTCTTTTTGTTCTTAGTAATCAAATTTATCTCTTTGTTTCACTGCTTTTAGGGTTTGATCATAATTAGAAAAGTTTTCCATTGGCTATACAGGAAGTCACTTAAGTTTTCTTCTGGCGTTTATATGATTTCATATTTTTAGATTTAAATTTCTTATCCATTTGAAATTTATCTTAGTGTATGATATGAGGAATGGATCCAATTTTGTATATTTTTAATCCAGTTATTAAAATGCCCTCCCCCAAGTGTCTTTATCAAGTATTACATTTGCATTTATAATTGGAAGTAATTCTGGATTTTATTTTGCCTGATTGGTCTGCCTATTCATGTGTCAATATCAACAGTTCATTTTTTTTAAAAGATTTTATTTATTTTTTTATTTGAGAGACAGAGCACGCGAGCGAGCAGGGGAGGGCAGAGGAGGAGGGACAGAGGGGGAAGGAGAAGGACAAGCAGACTCCATGCTGAGATTGGAGCCCAACATGGGGCTCAATCTCACAACCCTGAGATCATGACCTGAGCTGAAACCAAGAGTCGGATGCTTGACCAACTGAGCCTACCCAGGTGTCCTCCAATAATTCATGCTTTAATATTGGTGACTTTATAATGTGTTCTAGCTAGTCACCCCAACTCCATCTTCTTTTGCAGGATTTTTCTGGCTTTGTTGTGTTTGCTCTTTCAGATGAACTTCAGAACTGACTTGTCTAATTACAGGAAAAAACCCAAATGGTATTTTTATTTAGATTGCTTTAAATTAATACATTAAGTTGGAACTGAACATCTTTGTGATGTTGAGTTTTCCTAACCAAGGCATGTTTTTCCATTTCCAGTTCAAGTTTGCTTTCATGACTTTCAAGTGTGTTTTGCATTATTTTCTTATTTAAGTTTTGGGCATTTTATTTTATTTTTTAAGAAAAAGGTACCTGTTTTAGAGAGAGAGAGAGAGAGCACATGCACATGTGGGGGGAGGGGCAGAGGGAGAGAATCTTCAAGCAGATTCTCCGCCCAGTGCAGAGCCTAACATGGGGCTCAGTCTTGATCTCACCACCAGTGAGATCGTGACCTGAGCCAAAACCAAAATTTGGCCCAACGAACTGAGCCACCCAGGCACCCTAAGTTTTGGACATTTTAAATTATGCAAAGACTTTAAGTCATAAGACATCTCAAAAAACTTACTACAATAAGCAGAAAGATTGAGTATTATTGCTGTAAGGACCTGCATTTTCTCTATATTGGAATTATTAATACTATTGATATTATCTATAGTAGTAGATCTTTTGTATCTGTATTTAGTTTCCTTACTTTAGGTCATTTTTAATGTAGGAGGTAGAAAGCTCTATACCTTGGTCCAGTAAAAGAAGAACAAAAACAAAAGCAAAAAACAAAGGCTGACTGGGGGTGGTGATGGGTAGGGGAAGGACAGAGCTGTACGGAAGCCTAGGTTGTGGATGGTGTCTACAGTTAAGTTCAACATTTATATGAACTCTTAAGCCTGTAGTCTTTGTATCCCCTAAAAGCATTTTGAAAAACTATTTGCCTCCTTCCACATTTTTTAGTTGACATCTAACATTTTTACCATAAATTTAAACTGTTGCAAATAATGTGATTTCCTGTTTATGGTAAACAGTGGCATTTAAAAATGATACCATTGCATCATTCTTTTAAGTGTAGCCAATGAAATTGGAATGACAGCATTTTTAAGACCTCTGGTCATGCATTAAAGAAATATAAACAAGATCTTTGACAGCTAAATTTGACATTATTTTTCTCTTTAAATGTGTATTTCCTTCCCTTTCTTGCATAGAATTACATTATATTGAAATACGCTTTTGTGCTAATTTGTTGTTGACCACTGTATCAGACTTGTTGGCAATAAAAATGCATATAAATTTAAAATAACTATTTAAGAATCTTCTGTGATCATAACGCTTTAAGTGCTAAGACATTTTCTATTGGATTGTTACCATTACAATTATGAGCATATAAAATTTATCCAGACAGTACAATTGTATTAAAATATTTGAGAATCGTATTTTTTTAAAAAGCAAAATTTTATTGGAAATGCCATTTCTTAAAGAGATGAATGAGACTGATTTTAGTTATTCTTGTTTGAATAATACATCTTACCAGAATAAAACAGCGTTCAGCAACAATTCCACTTCTATTTTTGTTTTTATAGCTATAATCTTGAGAAACCTGATTCACATGAATAATAAATGGTAATAAAAAGAGGTTTTATTATAACAGGTCATTCAGTTCTTTGACCTGCTTCCGTGTCACATGCCAAAAGCACATAGCAATTTATTATCAATTGCTTTTAAGGAGCAAGCAGCCGGACAACTAGATGGTGCCCTTCTTTGGTTTTGTTCAAAGTAAAGAGTTGGGAATTACCTCAATTGCCAAAGAATTTGTTAATCAGACTGTAAGGTCATTTACTTTTTCGAACTGACCGCACTAAAATTTGAACTGTGCTTATACTTAGAACGCCAGTGATTAGTACAGCCTGACACCATGCATCCTAGAAAGATGGAGAGTGTGAAAGTGGTTTGCCTTTTTTTCTTTCTTTCTTTTGGAAATTGGGAAGGGAAGGACTTTATGTGAAGGGACTGGGAAGAGGAAGAGAATCGGTACTCTTTCATATTCTTCAGCAGATCAATTTTAGGAAAAAGGGAAATTGAGAATCTGGATATTGATATGTAAAAATGTCCACATTGCAGTTTGTATTCTGAACCTTGTAGAGAACATATAGCCCCAGTTTGAAGACCCCCATTCCAGGCAGCCCATGAGAGAAGGGGCAATACTTGGCTGCATTGGTCCATCTAACAAGAAACACAACAGCCAGAGGTCCGCAGGGGCGGTGCTGCTCTGCTCAGGACAACTGAAACATACCAGTATTGCTTACACTGGAGCACTGCCTGGTGTATCCATATTGTCCTGGCAAGGTGTTTTACATGTGGTCAGTGAGAACAAAACAAAACAAAACAAAAATGTTTAACATGAACAAACACTCACCAAAGAAGGCATGCAGATAGCAAGTAAGTATGTGAAAAGATGCTCCACTTCATGTGTCACCAGGGAAATGCAAATTAAACCAACAGTGAAAAAAAAAATAAAACAGCACTGAGATATCCTTATATACCTATTAGAATGTTCAAAATCCAGCACACTGACAACGCCAAGGGCTGACAAGGACGGGGAGCATGGGAACTGTCGCAGAGTGCTAGTGGGAATGCAGAATGGTCCCACCCCTTTGGGAGACAGTCTGGTGGTTTCCTGCAAAACCAAATATACTTTAACACATACTCCATCAATTGTGCTCTTTGGTTTTTACCTAAAGGAGTTAAAAACCTGGGGCGCCTGGGTGGCTCAGTCAGTTAAGCATCTGCCTTTAGCTCAGGTCATGATCCCAAGGTTCTGGGATCAAAGTCCCACATCAGGCTCCCTGTTCAGTGGGGAGCCTGCTTCTCCCTCTCCCTCTGCCCCTCCCCTCACTCATTCTCTCTCTCTCTCAAATAAATACATACTATCAAAAAAAAAAAAGATGCTTGAAGAGAAGGCACACTGAGTTTTTTTTTTTTAAAGGAGTTAAAAACCTACACAAAAACCTGTACATGTTTTTTTTTTTTTTTAAAGATTTTATTTATTTATTTGACAGAGAGAGAGACAGCCAGCGAGAGAGGGAACAAGCAGGGGGAGTGGGAGAGGAAGAAGCAGGCTCCCAGCAGAGGAGCCTGATGTGGGGCTCGATCCCACAACACCGGGATCACGCCCTGAGCTGAAGGCAGACGCTTAAGGACTGAGCCACCCAGGCGCCCCTGTACATGGTTTTTAAGAGCAATTTTATTCATAATTGCCCAAACTTAGAACCAACCAAGATGTTCTTGAGTAGGTGAATGGATAACTAAACTGTAGTACGTCTGGAACAAAATTTTCAGTGCTAAGAAATAATGAGCTTTCAAAAGACATGGAGGAAGCTTACATGCATATGACTGAGTAGAAGAAGCCAGTGTGAAAAGGCTACATGCTGCGTATTTCCAACTATATGACATCCTGGGAAAGGCAAAATGGTGAAGGCAATAGATTAGTGATTGCCGGGAGTTGGGGGCGGGGCAGCCAACGGATGAACGGGCAGAACACAGAGGATTTTTAGGGCAGTGAAAATACTCCGTGTGATACCATAATGACAGACGTGTGCCATGATGCATCTGTGCAAACCCATAGGATTTACGAAACCAAGAGCGAACCCTCAAGTGAAGTATGAACTTTGGGTGATCAGCATGTGTCCGTGTAGGTTCATCAATGATAACAAATGTGGGGAGATACTACGAATGTGGGAACCCTGCATGTGTGGGGACAGGAGGCATCGGGAAATCTCTGTACCTCCTTCTTCATTATGCTCTGACACTAAACTTAAAACCGCCCTAAAAATTAAAATCTTGAAACAAACAAAATGTTGATTTTGAATTCTGTTGAGCAATATGTACGTGGACCTTAAATAATGAAGTTCACCTAACTTTGGTCAGTCTGCATGAAGACTACTTGAATTTAGCTCTTTTAGAAGAGTAGAGGGTTCATTGGCCTGCTTCTTAGAGCCGAGGCCATCTCTTCCTAACAAAGGACTGAGCCCTTTTCCTGGTGGCATGAGTTTGTAGTGCAGGGACGTGAGTGCCAGCATGCGTATGTTGGGGCGGAAGATACTTCAGCACCACTGCGTGAAATTATTCATTCTTAAAAACCTCAGCTGGGCTCTTGAGAGAAAGAAGATAGCAGATGAAGGCCTAGGGTTAGGGGCTGAAATGCGGCATGGTATTTGCTGTTGTGTTAGCAAAGCCATCTGTGCTAGACACGCAAGAGACATCATCATTGACATTGTATGTTGAAAAGTCAGAGAACCTGACCTACATTTTGGCCACGCACAACGGTCGTCTCACTTCATCTTTTGAGAACACCTTTCACCTCACCTCACCTCTGTGTAGGGCAAAATGTTCCTTAAGACGCTTGCTTTTGATCTGCTGGTGATTTGTATAAGTGAAAACTGGCACATTGCCTCTATGTCAGGTACAATTCTACATTTATTAGTTCTTTCACTGAATGCTTACAACTCTGTAGAGTTCATACTGGTTTTATTCTCTCCATTTCACAGATAGGGAAACTGGGGCGTGGTGTGATTAAGTAATTTGCCCACGGTCACACTGTCATGAGCAGAGCAAGGATTCAACCCAGACTGTCAGCTCCCGAGTCTCTCCTCCTAACCATCGAATCGTGCTGGCGTATTTGAATAGAACCGCACAGAGCAGAGCTTCCGAGTCTGTGTGCCGCAGTGTGGTGAACGGGGTTCAGATACACTGACCCTCTCAGTCTCGGGGTTGGCAGGCGCTCCCGGGCCGGTTTGCCCATCTCAGGGAGCAGCCTTTTGTTCTTACCCACAGTCCTACTTCAGATACTCCTTCTGTCTGTGTCAAGAAGTGGGCAAGATTGAGGGGCGCCTGGGTGGCACAGCGGTTAAGCGTCTGCCTTCAGCTCAGGGCGTGATCCCGGCGTTATGGGATCGAGTCCCACATCAGGCTCCTCTGCTATGAGCCTGTTTCTTCCTCTCCCAATCCCCCTGTTTGTGTTCCCTCTCTCGCTGGCTGTCTCTATCTCTGTCAAATAAATAAATAAAATCTTTAAAAAAAAAAAAAAAAAAGAAGGGGGCAAGATTGGGAGGCTCTGTCAGAGAACGTAGGAGGGCTGACTCTGACCTAAAGGACCTGTGGGCAGACGCCATAAAGTCACTGCATACCCACGAAAAAGAACTAAAAACACACAAACAAATTGTCCTGTTGAATGAAGTTGTTAACGTACTTAGTCTGAAAGGTGGAGCAAATCTGCGTGGATTTATTTAATCCAGGAGTTATTAAAAGACAGGCTTGTGGGCAGATGTCACCCGGGGATCTCTGTAAACAATCTTCTGGTATAGCCCAATATTTAAACAAAAGTAGAATTTGTGGGCCTTTGCTTGGGTTGGGAATATTCCTACGAATGGTCCCTGCTGCTGCTGTGGACCTAGAAACTTCTACTTTCTGTGCCTGGCTTCCAAAGACATTTGAATATGCAGGTAGCTCTTGGTGAAATCACTCAAAGGAGGTGGTAGGTGGGTAGGCTGAATTAATTATCTTTTGGTTATTTTCACCTGAGGTTTGGTGGGGCTGGGGAGACAGCACTGGACTTATCCAGTAGGCAGAATAAAAACATGCTTCAGCACCAGCCAGTTAGCCCCCAGACAACAATGACGTCCTCATTCCTTTCTTCTTTTTCTGAAAAATTATCTGGAAAAAGTTTATTTCACGTCATAAAAAGTATAAAAGTAGTTTTAGAAAACTATATTGCCTGTCGTGTAAGTTCTCAAAAAGTTGTATTATTTTCTGTAATTATTACTGGTACAATCAGAATTACTTTGGATTTCCTTATACTAATATCTCAGTATTTTTAATTTGAATTGCATATTTTGAGAGGAGGAGTATTAGAAATCTTGCACTGGAGAAAGTGCCTGTCTCCTTTGTGGAAGTGGATTCTAGAAGAGAGAATATCCAACCTATGAAATCACTCCACAACTCAAGTCTGTATAATGTACCTGCCTTAATTATTACGATGGATTGGGAATATTTAATATATCACACGAACTCATTGTCCTTTAAAAAACATTTTTTAAATATATGAAATTGTAGTGAATATCATAATGATTCCCTGTGAATCTTCCATTCATCTTTATGAAGTCTCTCTTCTTCTTCTTTTTTTTTTTTTTTTGTCATGTTTGCTTCAGGTATGTTTTAAAAAATAAATTATAAAAATACTGTTTCTGTTTTTACCCCGTTCTGATCTGACTTTTTTCCTCATTGCATGTCCAGAATAGCTGTTTCTTAAAGTTGGTATTCGCTGTTTTCAAGCACGTTTTTGTAGTGCAGTATTATTTCAGATTTCATTAAAATGGCTTCCTGCTTTGCATATGGTTCTGCACTTTTTTTTGGCTCAATATCATGATTTTGAAATTATATATATGGCTGTAGCTCATTCATTTTTAAGTGCTGTGAGTGATTTCATCTCGTAAATAGTTTTTTTTAAATTTTTTAAGATTTTATTTATTTATGTGACAGAGATAGACAGCCAGCGAGAGAGGGAACACAGCAGGGCAGTGGGAGAGGAAGAAGCAGGCTCACAGCAGAGGAGCCTGATGTGGGGCTCGATCCCAGAACGCAGGGATCACGCCCTGAGCCGAAGGCAGACGCTTAACGACTGCGCTACCCAGGCACCCCCGTAAATACAGTTTTATATAGGCATCCATTCTCTGTTGATAAACACTCTTTGCTTCCCGTTCTCTGCCTGTCACTTCAGAAACTGCCAGCATGGTGTAGGGGAAGGTTTTCCTGGTTCTTGTCACGTTAACATAATCAACAAACCAACTAATAGATGTAAGTAGGCTGTGCGTGGATATACGAGGAGATGGTGTAGTGAACGAAGGATACTGATTAATCCAATGCTGTAGACACGAGGTTCAAAACTAAAAATAAAAAGTAAGCAGGTGAGAATAATACTACCTAACTCATGGCGTTGTAATGAGGATTAAATGAGTTAATATTTGTAAAAAAAAAAATTAGAATAGTGCCTGGCACACAGTAAGTCCTACATAGATATTTGTCATAGAAAAATGCAAAATAATATACAACAGTAAAAGTTCTTGAAAAATCTCTCCTTGGGTACTTGAGATGCAGGTCTAGATCTGTAACTAGGAGTGAGTAGAATTGCCGAGTCTCAGGGGATGCACATATTTTGTTTTGTTTTGTTTGAAAGCCTTTAAGGGTTCCTCCCCCCCTTTATTGAGGCATAGTTGGCAAATAAAAATTGCATGTATTTAAGGTGCACAATGTGATGTTTTGCTGGGTATGCACATCTTCAACTTTATCAGATATTTCCAGATTGCTCTCAGAAGTATTGGTACTAAGTTTAGAAGCCCCATCACCCAAGTTGTGTATGAGAGATAACCTTTCTCCAGATTCTTTCACCAGTCTACATTGTGAGAGTCTTAAGTTTTTGTCAGTTTTCGGTTGTGAAATGAATCTCATGGTCGTTTTAATTTGCTGCATTTCCCTGATTTCAAATGAACTTGAACTGCTTTTATATGTTTAATGTCCATTTTAGTTTGGTCTTTTATAAATTGCCAAATTATATTCTTTTTTTTTTTTAATATTTTCTTTATTTATTTGAGAGGGGGAGACAGAGAAAGAGAGAGAGAGAGCAAGAGCAGGGAGAGGGAGAAGCAGGCTCCCCCCTGAGCAGGGAGCCTGAAGCGGTGCTTGATCCCAGGACTCTGGGATCATGACCTGATTTGAAGGCAGATGCTTAACTGACTGAGTCACCCAGGCGCCTGCCAAATTATATTCTTGACTCATTTTTCTTTCCTGTAAGGTTCTTTGTGTTTTTCTCATTGATTTGTTGGACATCTGTATATTCAGAAGCTGCATCCTTTCTCTGACTTGCACATAAGCATTTTCAACTGTGGCATTCAGTTAGATTTTTTTTTTTTTTTAAGATTTTATTTATTTATTTGACAGAGATAGAGACAGCCAGCGAGAGAGGGAACACAAGTAGGGGGAGTGGGAGAGGAAGAAGCAGGCTCATAGTGGAAGAGCCTGATGTGGGGCTCGATCCCAGAACGCCGGGATCACGCCCTGAGCTGAAGGCAGATGCTTAACCACTGTGCCACCCAGGCGCCCCTCAGTTAGATTTTTTTATAGTGTCTTTGGATGAGTAGAATTTTAGTATTTAATATGGTTGATTTAATTTTTTGTTTTATGCTTTTTAAAATCTAGCTTTGGAAATCCTTTTTTTTTTTTTTTTTTTTAAAGATTTTATTTATTTATTTGACAGAGAGAGAGATTGTCAGCGAAAGAGGGAACACAAGCAGGGGGAGTGGGAGAGGAAGCAGCAGGCTCCCAGTGGAGCAGGGAGCCCGATTTGGGGCTCGATCCCAGGACCCTGGGATCACGCCCTGAGCCAAAGGCAGATGCTTAATGACTGAGCCACCCAGGCACCCCTGGAAATCCTTTCTTAATCAAAGGTCACAAATATATTCTCTTTTTCTTTCTAAAGGTGTTGAAGTTTTTCTTTTGATATTTTAGTCATTAATCCACCAGGAATTGGTTTTATTAATGGAGTAGAGTTAGGATTCAATTATATATATATTTCTTTATTTTTTAATGATTTATTTATTTGGGAGAGAGCACGTGAGCGAGAGTGCGAGTGCATATGTGCATGCATGAGGGGTAGGGTGGGGTGGGCAGAAGGAGATGGAAAGAATCTCAAGCAGATTCCCCACTGGGCATGGAGCCTGACACACAGGGCTCCATCTCACTACCCTGAGATCATGACCTGAGCTGAAACCAAGAGTCTGACGCCTGACTGACTGAGCCATCCAGGCGCCCATCAGTTACATATATATTTCTTGGGTATTCTTGTTTGTTCTTCCCTTGTTTATTTTAATTCTGCTTTGGTCACATATCAAGTATATATATATATATTTGGGTCTGTTTCTGGGCTTTCTGTCTCGTTATTTAGTAGCCTATTTTGTGTACCCTGACTTTATAAATCTTCTTGATACCCAGGGCAGAATTTCCCCCTTATTTAAAAGTATGTTAGCCATTGATGGTCTTCTTTAAAATTTGATATCAGCTTGTCAATTTTCTTGAAAATTGTATTTTCATTTTGATTGGAATTATTTTGAATTTATAGACCAATGTTGGGGAGAATTGATAATGCTATTAGATTATCTCATCCATGAGAACATTTTTACTTAGGTCATTTTTCTGGCTCTATTTATATTATAATTTTCTTTGTTCTGCATTTTACAAATTCTGTTTATATAATACTTGTCATGTTTATATGTTTGGAGCCAGTGTGGTTAATTGGTGGGTTTATGTCTTCATTCGAAGGCCTCTCCTTTCTTTACATTTGCTACTTGACAGATTTCATTAGCTGTCAGGTTCGAGCTGTCACCTTTCTGTAAGTGAAAGATCAGTCTTTCTTCAGACCTTCTGCAGTCCTTCTCAGGTCATTATTCTGATTTTCCAGTCCCATTTTCAATTACAAATAACATTGTTCATTCTACAGTGTCCGATCAGAGCTTTTTCAATGGGCTGGAGTTTTGCCAGCCTTCTCTTCATTAGTGTGGATCATTTTTATATAATAAACATGTAGTAGATGTCTAGCAAATGCTAATAAATTAAGATTGACTGTACTTAAGCCTCTCAGACTAAAGCTGGTACAGTTACAAGGTCCTTTGGCAAGAGAAATGAAAGCAATTGCACATCAACTGTTTCTTTTTTTTTAAGATTTTATTTACTTATGTGACAGAGAGACAGCCAGTGAGAGAGGGAACACAGCAGGGGGAGTGGGAGAGGAAGAAGCAGGCTCACAGCAGAGGAGCCCGATGTGGGACTCCATCCCGGAACGCCAGGATCACGCCCTGAGCCGAAGGCAGACGCTTAACGACTGCGCTACCCAGGCGCCCCTGAACATTAACTGTTGTTGACCCTGCCTTTTCAACTGGTTTTAGAAAGGGGGTTTGGCTATTCTGTATCATAAACAGATTAGGCTTTCAGTCCGTCTCTGAATTTCTGCACTAGGGAAGAATACAGACAGTATCCTTAAGGCTCTGATTTGTGTGTCTGCTGCTCAAGATGAGAGGATGTTTTCTCTGCTCTTTTTAAGACAGTTGTGGCTTATCCAAGTGGCCGGAGC
Organism: Ailuropoda melanoleuca; assembly: GCF_002007445.2. Lineage (NCBI taxonomy): Eukaryota > Metazoa > Chordata > Mammalia > Carnivora > Ursidae > Ailuropoda > Ailuropoda melanoleuca. The sequence goes on along the minus strand of NC_048223.1, from coordinate 65,804,661 downwards.
AGCTGCGTTTCTGCATAAGGGCTTTGAGCAATCTCAACAAGAAAAATCTAAATGATTTAAAACATCCTCTCAGTCTGGACCATTAATAAGCATTTTCTAATAATGGAAGGAAGGGCATTAAAAGCTATGCTCTATCTTTTAACATCTTGAGCTTTTAGTTCTGGCAATATTCGGTCCAAGAGAATGACGGTACAATAACAAGGGTGAGGATTAGTCAGCATTAAGGGTTTTCATGTTTGTCAAACTGCTTCCTCCACCCTTCCAAGGGAGCAATTGTTAGTTCTCTCTGTATTTAATGTGTTAATACTTTTCTTGTTACATCCATGACTGCACATTTATTTTAACCCCACATAATGACTTGGTAGATCGTTCTGGTTAGCGTTGACCAAACACACGAACGAAAGTTATTGATGACACACAACTTAAAAATATCCATAGAGAGTTAGGGTATTTCCGTGAATCTTAAAGAGTAAGTTTATCTGAAGTAAGTATATCATTTTTTTTAAATTAAGAATTCCACAGTGTGATTGTGCAGGAAGGCGTGCTGATATGCAAACTGACCTCTGCTGTGTACTCCCGTCTTAGCCACTTTTATTGTCTGAATCTCAGTCTGTTCATTTGGAAATTGAGGCTGATGCTTATGGGAACTAAATGAAGAAATGAGTTTAAAGGAGTTTAGAAAAGTATAAAAAAGAAGAGCATTCTGGATTTTTCCCTTTATAAATTCAAAAAAGACTTTTCATAGCTTTATGGATTTTAAGTTGAAATTAGGAAAAGGCAAACTTTATGTTTCTAAAGGGAAACCCCACTTGTAAAGTATCTTCCCGAGTGAAATTCAGGAACATATTTTAAGTTCATCTTCCCTTTTGGAGATAAGGATAGGGCACTATACTGTGTCTGCGGGGGAGGATGATAGGCTGCAGTTAGCCCCCACTGATCAGCAAGCTTGCTACTGTTGGTTTGGCCTCTCTTACTATAGCCCTGCCAAAAAGGACTGGCTTGGTCAAAGTGGACAACTGTTCCTGATATTGCTGGATAGTTTCAGCAGTTATGAGCGCTTTCTGAAGGCCAAAAATTCTCATTTGTCACTTTTTCAATGTTAATAACGACCTTCCTAAGTAGATATTATGGTCACCATTTAACTGATGTAAAACAATAAAAGGGAGGCCAACAGAGGTGTAGGTTACTTAAAACCAACATGCGTTAAGTGGCAGAATCAGGGTTAGAATTCAGGATATCTGCTGTAGAGTTGCATGGACTTTCCACTGAAAGACTTTGGCCTTAATAATATGGTTTCTAGATTCTGGCTCCATGACCTTGACCTTGGGCAAGTTATTTAAGCATTTTTAGTCTCTCTTTTCTCATCAAGAACATGGAGATGATAATCCTTTTCTTTAAGGGCATTTTCTAGATCCCTGTGCTCCTCTTTCCTCCTTTCCTTCCATCTGCCATCATCAGTACTGAAGTCTTAATATGTGTAGCCAGTCTGCTCTGTGCTGGGGACACACTGTTGAACAAGACAGCCCTTCTACCTGTCTTCGTGGAATTTCCAGTTTACTGGGGATGCTTCTATTATGGCGGCGTGAACAATGAGGGTAGACATAGAGGGTACTGTTGGAAGGCACAGAAGGGCACATGAGACTGCTGGGGCTGGGTAGGTGGGGAAGGCTTCTTGGACTGCAGAGATTGAAGGATGCTTAGCAATTAGCCAAATGAAGAGGAGGAAGAAGAATGTTCTAGGGAGAGGAAACAATATTTGCAAACAGCAGGAGGTGTGAGAGATCATGGTGCTTTCCAGGAACCAAAAGAATTTCAGCCTGTGGGCTTACAGGAGATGGTAAGAACCGAAGTGAGAATGGTATCAAAGGCACCTCCTAAAAGGCCTTGCCAGTCACAGAAAGGGTTTTGGACTTGATTCTGAGGGCAGTGGGAAGCCACTGAAGGGATTTAAGAACATTGGTAAATGATAAGATTTGTACTGTCTGTATTGTCTAAAAAACAGGTATCAGGAGGTCAAGAATGGAGGCCAGTTTGGAGATAAGAGATGATGGGAGCCCCAAACTAGAATAGAGGTAGTAGAAAGAAGAAGAAGTAAGTATCTTCAGCAGGTATCTAGATTGTAGAATGGCAGCCTGAACATGGAAACTGGAGGAGAGGGAGAGCGTCGTCCAGATTTGTGGCTTGGTCGCCTGCTGAGTACGTGGTGCCGTTCCCTGAGACGGGTATCAGGAGGGGAGGAGTAGTATTCCTACTTACTCCCCAGGTAAAACATGTCCTGTTTTACTAAGCTAACAATGTAATTCTCATAAAAGCCTTACTAGTTTATTTTCTTGTTGGATTCTGCAACCTTTATATACTTTATAACACAGTTTCTGTAGGATGTTTGAAATATTAAAAACTAACTCCTAGAGCTCTTGTTGTTGCCTTTGTGTTCATGGAGAGTAAGAAAATTATTCTAAAGTTACGTTGCTTTTTCTCAGCCTGTCTTTTACCTCATTCATTCTCTGTTTAGTGAGGACAAAACCACCTGCTCACAGCTGATTCCTTTCCGTTTCTTCCCTAACTTCGGGTGGCGGAGTACTGTCTGTAAGTAGGGCAGTCTGAGTGGATTTGGGTGGCGGGGATGGCATTTAGCCCCTGTGACAAAGGACCAGTAGAAGTCTGGCAGAGTCTGGCTTTTGGAAGGAGTATCGTGCTTGATCATGTAAGGAAAAGCCAGTAGTGTTTGATGTCTCTCTTTTTTTTTTTTTTTTTGTAGCTGGGAAAGGATTACTTTGGGATTCAGTCTCTAGGCGAGGTTGTGAGAAACAGTTTGGAATTTGAGAGTCTCTGGAGACCAAACTTAATGCTTGGTTGCAAAGGCTGGTGCTTTTATCCTTCATAAATAATTTTAAATCCTCCATAACCATTTCCAAATCTAAGGCATTCAGATATTCCAAATACACTTCTTTGAAAGCTGGAGTGATGAGGCTGCAACTTTTTAAGCTGCTTATTTGAGTAGGAAAACTAAGTGAAATATTTAAAATCGGTTTTAAGAAGTTATATCACAGCCTCCAACCTAAGATTTTCTTTCTTTGGTAGATCTTAAACATTTAAATGATACAATGTATACTAATATCTTTGAATAGTAATGTGTACTGTTTTAAAACTAGAAAAAAAAGTGATACATTTTAACGCCATATAACTCCAAATACGTACAGACCCTCCAATTTTCTCCTCTTACGCCCTTTTCCACTTGAATGCCTCTTTGCTGGCGTGTTTCATTATATCGGATCAGTTCTTCAAAAAAACAAAATGGAATGTTGCTTTTTCCGTCTGATTTGTTGAGGAGCGTTGCTGATCTCTTTTCTCTGGACTATAACTTTACCATTACACTCTTGGGAACCTGGTCACAGCCAGCCTCTGTCCGGGGAGTCTGCCTCAGCCGTGAGCAAGCATTACAGTGACACCACTTAACCTTCTGATACTTTTGAATAAAGAAGGGATCACTGTGCTTATATTTTCTCATCATAGTTAGGTGCCTTTAGTTCTTTTAAAAAGTTTTTTAAAAAATTTGAGTTGACACACGATGTGACATTGGTTTCAGGCATACAGCGTGGTGGTTCAGCATCTCTATACACCGTTCTGTGCTCTCCACAGTCCTAGCTACCATCTGTCCCCACGCATCGCTATTACAGTATCATTGACTGTATGCTCTATGTTGTGCCTTTTATTCCCATGACTTATTCATTCCATAACTGGAAGGCTGTATCTCCCACTCCCCTTTGCCCATTTTGCTCATCCCTCCACCTCCCTTCTGGCCACCAACCATGAGTTCTCTGTATTTATAGCTCTCATTCTGCTTTTTATTTATTTTTTTTAAGACTCCACATATGAGTGACATTTGTCTTTCTCAGTCTGACTTATTTCACTTAGCATAATATCCTCTATGTCCATCCATGTTGTTGTAAATTGCAAGATCTCATCCTTTTTATGGCGGTGTCATATTCTGTTATATATATATTACCATATCTTTACCCATTCACCTATTGATGGACACGTAGGTTGCCTCCATATTGTGGTTTTTTAGTTCTTAACATTTTGTACCCTCTCTAGTTTCCTATTTCATCATGACGCTGAAGGACTCATGATCATTAGTGATCTTTAATGATCCTGTAAGTGTATTGTAGCCTGAGATTTGAAACTTATTTATGCTAGTATTTTATAATTAATGAGTATTATTTTTAATATAGAAATGCAGAGATATTGCATTGAACCAATGTAATGACTTACTGCTATGTATCATGAAAACAGGCTACTGAAAATGTGTGTAATGTAGGTTAATTTATGATTCTGTTAGCTATTAGCTAATCAATGCTATTAGCAGTGATTTAAAGAAAATTTGGAATCATAAGCTTATGTCAAAGTGAATATCTTAGTAGGCATATAAACACACATGCACTTTTAAACTCATTTCTATTTGTTCATTCCATTTTATTGATTAAAAATAAAATATTTTCAGATTACTTGCAAGAATTGTTAGTTTAGTGGACAAGTAATTTAAATTTTTTCATTTTAAAATTGCAACATCATGTGTTCTTCTTCGTTGTATTATTTTCATTGATTTTATTGACTGTTTCATGATTTTTTTTTTTGAAGATTTATTTATTTATTTTAGAGAGAGAGAATGAGAGCACAAGCAGGAAGGGCAGAGGGAGAGGGAGAGAGAATCTCAGGCAGATTCTGCACTGAGTGTGGAGCCCGACATAGGGCTCCGTCCCAGGACCTGAGATCATGACTTGAGCTGAAACCAAGAGCCAGATGCTTAATTAACCAGACACCCCTCATGATGGTTCTATGCCTTACCTTTTGAGGTAGTCATATTTTTATAATTTCCAGTGTACAGATGAGATAGAAAAAGTGGAATATTCTTTTTTTTGAGTTGAACCTGTGTTTAGATATATAAACGGTACAATTTAACTTTTAGGTTACTATTCCCTGTTGTTATTATTTTTTCTCCCCAGTTATCGCAATATTTCAACTTCTTTGTTGGCCATGTTCATGGAAAGTGGTGGCTTTAATGTGTGGAGAAATGTGATAGCAAATTGACCTTTGCATATCCTTATAATTTCTTATTGTCTTTTAAGACTAAAGTTCCATTTGAGATCAGAAGAAAGCAAGCCATGGACCCTCTATTGAGAAAAAACACAAAATGCAAAATTTATTATAACACAAAATACATTATAACAGAAAGTTTATAAACACAAAATTTATTATATATTTCTAGGCATTTTATGAACTCCTGTTTAAGAAACCCTGTCCCGTACCTAGATACTGTTTCTGTTTAATTTCAGGTATTAAGTACCCAAATTTAGTATGTTATTTTCCCATTTCTACAGAACTATTCTGTAGTCACTCAGAAAGTATTTATCATCAGTTTTGCACATGTTATAGAATTTAGATGTTGCGAAGAAGCCAGGAATAATTCTCAGTGAAACATGAATTTAAACTGTCTGCTGCACACAGTGAGAAAAGAACAAATTGTATAGGCTAGGATGTTCTCGGGTACGTTGGGTTGAATTAGGCTTGAGAAGATTGGGAAGATAGCTGAAAGAAATGGGGTTATGTTGGCCTGGATGCAAAAATTTAGTGATGACCTCAGATCCTCAATAGCTGGATTCCATCAGGATGCATGTGTAGAGTAAAGCAGTGTTTTTCAAACTTGAGTAATGTAATGACGGTTTTTAAAAGAAAAAATAATTATTGTGGCCTTAATTTTTATTTAACATTACTTAAATATGTGAAAACACAAAACTTGACCCGACCACTTTATAATTCTTGTGCAAGCGTAAATCCCAAAACTGGTTACACATCTCATACAAACAAAACAACACTAGCAATGATAATTCTAACACAAATATGGTATTGGCTATTATGTCGTAAGTTCTTTGATTTCAACATACCCATGCTACCAGAGCCCAAATGTATTGTTCATGTTTTGTTTTTTCATCAGCTCACAATTTGTTTTATTATTCCTGATGTCAGTTTGATTGTGAACATAAATTGGCACGGTATTTAGTTATGAGACACTTATCAAGATGATTCAGAAGATATTTGTATTAATTTTTAAAAGATTATAATTGGTATGGTGATAGAAATCAAAACAGTAACTGCCTCTAAGGGGAAGATTTCTTGGAAAAGCACACAAGAGAAATTTCTAGGGTGATAGAAACTTTTTATGTCCTGATTTAGGTATTATTTTTATGGGTACATCCATTTATCAGAACTCATCAAATGATACACTTGAATTCATTATATGTAAATTTTATCTTAATAAAACATTTAATAGGAATAAAGGCACAATAGTTAAAAAAAATTTTTTTTTTACTATTCTTTAAAATTTAAATTCAATTAATTAACATATAGTGTATTGTTAGTTTCAGAGGTAGAGTTTTTGGGAGATTTTTGATTACTGCTTCAATTTCCTTGATAGTTATGGGTCTCTTAAGTTTTTCTATTTCTTCATGTTTCAGTTTTGGTAGTTTATAAGTTTCTAGGAATGCATCCATTTCTTCCAGATTGCCTAATTTGTTGGTTGCTCATAATGTGTTCTTATAATTGTTTGTATTTCTTCGGTGTTGGTTGTGATCTCTTTCCTCTTCCATTCATGATTTTATTTATTTCGGTCCTTTCTCTCCTTTTTTTTTTTTTTTTTAAGAGTTTATTTATTTGAGAGAGAGAGTGAAAGAGACAGAGTACAAGAGAGGGGAGGGTCAGAGGGAAAAGCAGATTCCCTGCTGAGCAGGGAACCTCATGTGGGGCTTGATCCTGGGACCCTGGGATCATGACCAGAGCCGAAGGCAGCCATTTAACTGACTGAGCCACCCAGGTGCTCCTCTCTTTTCTTTTTGATAAGTCTGGCCAGGGGTTTATCGATCTTATTAATATCTTTCAGAGAACCTGCTCCTAGTTTCGTTGATCTGTTGTTCTACTCTTCTTTTGGTTTCTATTTCATTGGTTTCTGCTCTCCTCTTTATTAATTCTCTTCTCTTGCTGGGTTAGTTGAAAGTTTTTTTTACAAGACTTTTCATATTCTCAGAATAGGTCCATTTACTGTAGTTTGGGACCCACAATCAAAGAGGACACTCCAGCCACTGAACGACATTTATGACTACATAGGGCTTTGGCCCAAACCCATGTGCTGTTTCCTACCCAGGCGAACTGAACTTGACCATGCATGAGCAGGGAAGACTCTGTGCCAAGGGCAGAGACAGCCTAAGCAGTATGACTGATGCCACCAAGTCCCTCATGCCATCTTGATTCCAGCTCAGTCTTCTCATTCTTTAATCTCTGAGTATTCCTCCTTCCTCCTGGGTAGCCACATGGGAGAAGAGAGAAGTCACAGTAGCTACATGGGAGATAGAGAGGAGGGTCACCTGAACAGTGTACAGAAAAAGGGATTCAAGAGAACAGCAATCAAAAGAAGATTAGAGTTTCTTAGTTGCTTTTGTCCTCAAAAATCTGTATTTTTACAGTGAATACTTGTGGCAGAGGGCAATATTGAAGACATTTTCTGAGAAGAGGTCAAAATTAAAGTTAGATCCCTGTTCTATGTGTTATTTCCTGTTTTGTAGTTTTTTAGCTTGTTGAGGATAAAGGATGGGACTGTATAGTCTTTTCTGAGTGCCCGTTCTCTTCCATTGCCTATTAAAGACATTTTTTGAGCAAAACATGCTTGCAGCATAAGTTTTTAAAATATTCAACAGTTATTTTATCATCCTATCACATGAACTCTTTCAAGTGTTCCACATTTTAGATAGGTGGTCATTGTTGATAGGCAAAATGATTATTAACAAATTTAAATGACAGAAATGGATATTAGTTGTCTATTGTTGAGTAACAGATCACACTGGAATTTAGCCGCATAAAACACTATTTGTTATCTCACATAAGTTCTTGGGGCTAGGAATCCAGGAGCACCTTAGTGACATGATTCTGATGTCACGATCCCTCACGCGGTTCTGCCAGGGTGTCGGCTGGCACTGCGGCCGTCTGCAGGCTTGACTGGGGGTAGCTCACACACATGCTTGGCAACGGGGTTCCAGTTGTTGGCAAGCGGCTGCAGTTCCTCACCGTGTGGGCTTCTTTCAGGGGTGCTGGAGTGTCCTCACAATGTGGATCTCTTCATTGGGCTGCTTGAGTGTCCTCACATGCGGCTGACTTCCCCGTAGTGAGTGATCCAAGACAGGGTAAAGCGGAGACTGCAGCGTCTTCCGACTCCGCCTCCTAAGGCACAGTCCTGCATTTTCACTGTCTCCTGGGCTGGACTCCATACTGGCATATAACAGTACGCACGAGGCACACAGGCACGCATTCCTGTTCTTGCACCTTATGGCCCAGCCAGGGAAACACGTACACACACACCTCCTTAAGTTCAGTGATGCAAAAGAATATTTACAAAGGCTGCTACAAAGACAAACAGGGTACTGAGTTAGAGTGTAGCTGGGAGGACCTGCTTAGATGGGGCTGCCAGAGAAGCCCTCTGAGAGGAAGCCAAGACCAGATGAACCAGGAAGAGCCAGTCACAGGAGGGGCTGGGAGGGGAAAGGGAAGAGCCTATGTGAGGCCCCACGAAGGACAGCATTTAGCCTGTTGCAGGAAAGGTGGGGCGCAGTTGAACAGGTGGACTGGTGCTGAATCATGCAGGTGGATCTTAAGAAGTTGGATTTTAATATCAGTGTCAGGGTATATTTGCATTTAGGTTCAAGCTGCATATAACTGAGCCCCCAACCCCCCCCCCCCCAAAAAAAAAACTGGTTTATAACCAGATGAGTTTATCCTTTTTATCTCCTCTGAAAGGAGTCTAATGGTAGAAAATCCAGGGCCCCGGGCTGCTGTTGATTCATTTATTCATTCAGCTATGTTTGGATCTATCCTGAAGGTGGCATCATGGCCTAATATGGCAGCTACGGCTCTAGTCATTACATCCTTGCCATAGGCCAGAAGAAGGAAAGCCAAACAGGCAAAATGAGGGCCTCCTCCCAGCTGTTCCGTTCCTTTAGGTAGCCTGCCTTCTAGGAAGTGTCCTGCATGACACTCTCACTTGGAGTCAGTTGGTCAGAGGTTATTCACATGGCCTTCCTCTGTTGTAAGGGAGAAGGTAAACTTTTATTTTGGGTAAGGAACACCCAACTAAACTGTCATGTCCCATTACTTAGGGGGAAGGAAAATGGGTGTTGGGGTGGGCAGCCAGCAGCCTGTGCCACAAACACCGAAGGGTTTAAAACCAGGAGCTGCATGATGCTTTAAAAAAAGATTCCTCTGGCTTGTGGTGGAAAATGGCTCAGATGGGAAGGAGAGGAGGCCAGGAGCCTGGGGCAGTGGTTCAGGGGCTAGGTAATGGGCCGGGACTAGGTAAGTGGCAGCGGTGATAGCAGTGGGTGGGTCTGGGCTGTATGTTGGAGCTCAGATCTACAGGTCTTGGTAACGAGGGAGGTATAAGGGAAAGGGGGTATCAGGAATGAGAGCCAGGTTTCCTATTTGAGCCACTCTGGGAGCGGTGGTACAATTACAGAGGTGAGGAAGACCAGCCAGGGAGCAAACTTGGAGGGAAAGTTAGGAGGTTAGGGTTGAGATATCTATGGGAGGTGTCGAGTCAGCAGCTGACTGTATAGTTCAGGAGTTCGAAAGGGAAGTCAGAGTGTATCCATTGTGTTTGTAGCTGCAGAAATGTTTAAAAGTATACAGAGAGAAGGGAAAGGGGGACTGTGACTTAGCTCCAAGAGATGCTAACATTTAGAGCTTGGATAGGGAAGGAGCTGTTACTGGAAAAAAGTGAGAAGGGATGGCCAAGGAAAACCAGGAATGTGGAGTTTTGGAGACCTGGAAAGGCAGGGCTTCAAGATGGAGTGTTTGACTGCTGAGAGGCTGGGTAAGGTATGGCCAGGAGGCCTCCATCAGACCTGGGAAGCTGGAGGTCACTGGTGACCTTGATAAGAACATTTCAGGGGAGTGGGTGGTTTGGAAACCAGATGGGAACATGTTCAAGTATGAGTGGAGATCCAGTGGTCCCTGACTGCTATCTGTAGAGCAGAAGCCTCTGCAAAACTGAGAGTTCATCACAACAGGAAAATGAAAACCCTCGGTAGACTATTGGAAGAGGCAGGATGGAGCCCCTAAAATGGGTGTAAGCTGCTGCTTGCTGGAATGGAGCTCAAGAATAGACTTTGAAACAAAAGAATGGTTTGTCAAGTCATCGAACACTCGCTGGTGCTGACAGCTGTCAGGGGTGGACATGGTTGTGAGGAAATTGTTCCCTCAAAATGCCCTTCTCTGCTGATAGCCCACAAGTACAATCCATTTACACAAGGCCCAAAAGGAGAAAAACCTGTTTGATGTATTTGTGCCAACAACGTAAGTCTGATCTTTGAGGCCTGTTCTCAAAGCCAGAAGATCATAAGCAAAGAATTGCTGGCCCCCAAAGCCACAGACTCATCATGTTTCTTGTGTTTGAAGAGTTGTTTAAGAGAATCTTGGGCAAGCTGAGCCTGGTTGATGTGCACCTGCTAGAAATCATTTTTTTGCAGTGAAAGAGAAGGTTCCCAGTGTTCTCTGCATCGTTCTTCTATCCAGCAGGAATGAGTAATATCCCTGGCACCTGGCAGCAAGAAGAGCCCACCCTATGATGTCAGTGATGTGAAAATGGTCCACTAGATCTTTCTTTTGGGAAGCGGGTATTTATATCCATGAGTTGGTTGGTCTGTGGATTGCTGTGTCCCTTAAGTACTGTAATCAGTGCTGCACTCAAGTGGTCCCCAGTTCTGTGAATAGTTACTTCCTCACTTCCATCTCGGGGGCACCTTCTCTACTCAGCATCTTAATTTTGTCATGAGTAATTCGGAGAGAAGACAGTCCAGACTTCAAGTTAGACCCTTCATGTGATGAGTTATTTCTGGCTCCTCTGAATGGTCCATCTTGAGGTAGAGAGAGGGAGAGTTTATGTTCCTGAGCTTCCTTCCTCACCCTTATTTTAGTAAGAGAAATAGAGTTACTTGGAGAGGGGAAGGGTCAGGACTGCACACATTTCCTAATGCGGTAGTCTTCCAGGTGCCATCCCCAGACCAGCAGCATCAGAGCCACCTGGGAGTTCACTAGAATGCATTTTTTTTTCTCCCGTTAACCAAGCCCTCTTGTATTCCAACTGGGAAGTGGTTCCTAATAATCTGTTTTAAAAAGCCCTCCAGGTGATTCTGTTGCAAGGTGAAGATTGAGAAGGTCTGCACTAACCAGGGAGAGAGATTCGGGGCCATTCCAGAATAGGGGACATGGATGCAAATGACTGGGGTGAGAACTGGGCCTTGGAGGGGGGAGCTGTGTTGCACAGTAATAAAGACAGTCTCTGAACACGTCTCTGAGGCCCTGGCCACGTGCCCTGTCTGCCCTTGTGCTCACTGGAGGGGGGTGGGGAGGAAGGGAGGGAGGGAGTCCTGCTGGGAGGGTGAACTGGAGTGGCAGATGCAGACAGCTTGAGAAGGGTGACAGAAAAATGTCAGGTTTGTCAGGGATAAACATGTAAATTAAAGACATTTCCAAAAGCTGGTTCACCTTTCCATGTCTAAGACTTTGATGTGTCCTTAGAGATTGAGAGCTTTAATCTTTGTGAAATTTTATTTCGCTGCTTTGGTTTTCTTTTTTAATACTCAAAAAATAGTAAGAATCATTTTTGTTCAGCCAGAGTGCTTTGCACATGTTGATGTTTTATTTTACTCAATGCAACAACATCTGTGACACATTTTTTCTTTTCTTTATTTGCAGTGCAGAACATTCTTGTTTGACTAGGAGGACTCTTAGGAGAGGCCTGCCTACATCCTGTGTAGGGAAGGGGGATTCCCTTGTCTCTGATGTCTGGCTCATCCCCGAACAGGGGTGGTTCTCCTCCCTGCACTCATCTAAAATGGGTGATAACCACATGCCTATCCTAGTTCCATAGGTGTGATCAGATTTGAACCCCACACCCCACAGGGATTTTTAACAACTGCTGCGGCAGCTTGTTTTTTTTTTTTTGGCAGGAAGGAGGGGAAGGGTTGGATTACCTAACAGCATTTTCAGAGTGCCTAGGTAATGAAATTAGATCTTAAAAGATCTCAGTAACTTGACGGAGAAAATACCTTTGGCAAATGTAAATTTTAAAAAATCTAAAAAGTGAACTTTGATTTTACACCCAGAAATCCAATTCATGGCAATAACCTAAGTGAAGAATATGGATTCTTTAAAAATATGCATAAGTATACTTGTTTTATTGCTACAGGAATGCACTTGTGTATTTTCCTATCAGTGGGGCAGAGTGTTGCATCATCTCTGTGCTGCCTTTGGTTTGCTGAGTGTGTGACCCCTGTTAAGAGTGTGTGCGTTTCTTTCATGTGCAACATGGTTGATTTAAGTTCTTTTTGATCTTTTCCTTATTAAAATCTTTATACCAGGATAAAATTAAGAAGAAATTGGGGTAGGTTTGTCAGTTTTAGCAAATAAAAATACAGGGTGCCTAGTTAAATTTGAATTCAGATAGATGCATAATAGTGTGTGTGTGTGTTTTAAGTATAGGTATGTCCCATCCAAAATTTGGGACGTAGTTGTTCATTGTTTATCTGAGATTTCAGTTTATCAGGGTGTCCTGTATTTTATCTGACAATCCTAAGGTCATAGTAGCTAAATTATAATGTGTAAGCATTACAGTTATTCGAAATTGCCCCCCAGCTGCAGACTTAAAGTTTCTTGAAATAGTTAATGGCCTTAGCTAAGATTGGCTGTGGGCTCTGTTCGGTTTTCGGCACTCTCAGGGAAGTCTCACTCACTCCTCAAGGAATCCCATTAGAAGGCAGTGCCTACGAGTGAGATACTTCGGGGGATAATCTTGAAGACATTCTACATCTTTTACAATACAACTTTTGAATAGGTAATACTTACCTCTTTTTCTCCCTTTCAGCTTTTCTAAGTTTATAGTAAGTGACCTATTTTTGTATTTTAAAAAATTGTAATGAAATACACGTAACTTAAAATTTACCATCTGAATTATTTTAAGTGTACAGTTCAGTGGTATCGAGGACATTCACATCAGTGGACAACCATCACCACCACCCATCTCTGGAACTTTCTTGTCTTGCAAAACTGAAACTCCATATCCATTCAATAGTAACTCCCCATCTTGCTCTCTCTTCAGCCCTTGGCTTCCATCATTTTACCTTATGTCTCTAATTGACTAGTCTAGGAGCTCGGGTGGCTTCAGCCTTTCGGCTCTGGTGAATAATCCTATGAATGTGGGTGTATACGTATATCCCTGTCTTTGAGATTCTGCTTTCAATTTTGGGTGTCTACCCAGGAGGGAGATTGCTGGATCACAGGGTACTTCTGTGTTTACTTTTTCAGAGGCACTGCTATCCTGTTTCCCACAGCAGCTAAAACATTTTACCTTCCCACCAGCAGTGCACAGCCGTTCCAGTTTCTCCATATTCTCAGCAACATTTGTCAGTTTTGGGGTTGTTCTGATAGTAGCCTTCCTAATGGTGTGAGGTGACATCCCTTCTTTAAATGAGTCACGAAATAATGTAGAGCTTTATTATTGGTAATGAGTTATTTGCTGCAAGTGCACTAGTGTGTCATTACCTAGAGAGCAGGAACTTTCTTTTCATTTCATTGATGAGAAGACAGAGGCTTGGTGCTCTCAGGTATCTTGCACAGACTTAATCTGAGCACCTGACCAGGAGTCATTCTCATGGGCTCCTGAGTCATTCTAATTAACATTCTTACTCTTCCCTTCTGGATAGGAAACACTTTCCATGTTCCTATTTTATAACATGGTCCCATAAAAATTTATCATTGATTCTGTGGTTATTTTAAGGCTTATTCTTTTTTGAGTGAATTGCATATTGGATAGAAAAGTAATTTAAATTCCTCATATTTTACTCCTCTTACATATTTTTAATCAACATTTGGCTTCTGTGGACTTGAAAATATTTCAGCTTCATTTCAGAATTATTACTTTGTGATGAAATTGAGCATTTTCATTATGGCATGAAGCAAATATCTGTGTAATGCCTTCTGAAAATATTTTATAGGTACCTTATTCAACAGAGGTCATTGTTGGAATTTTGAGTTTTATGCTTTTAAATGGGTCCCAAAGTAAGTGATTTTTTAGATTTTAGGTCTGTCTGAATTCATGAGCATTCTGCTAACTATTTTGGCCTGCAGCGTTTTCTTTTAAGCTAATTTATTCTGGTCTCTCTCTGTGCTATGAGACTTTAAATGGCTAACTTAGCATGAAACAAGTTTGCACTAGGACCATCTGGTGTATCAAGGTGACCGATTCTCAACTCGTTTGATTAAGTGTTTCTTTCTCAAATGTTCTCTGCTATATATATACATACATAAATACCTTAATCTGGATCTCTCTGATTTTAGTTTAGGTTTAAGACAGGGTTATTGCTTCTTCGTTTTTGGTTCCTGGTGTCACAGAATGTGATGACAGCTGTCGTTTCAGGCACAATTGTAGAATCGTGCCACAATAAAACCTCTTTTGTACTTTGCCTGACTTGCCAGCATTAATGAAATTTGACGTTAAAGTCTTGTTTATTAATCCCGATCATTGAGATTAGAATTTCTTGGAAGCATTGGATTGGATTTTAGCCTGAGTTAGCCTCAGGGTTGAGCTGCCTCCTGTGTCCTATTCTGCTTTCCTCCCTGACAGCGCCTGTGGGAGGCTGTGTGGGTGGGGAAGCCTTAGGCTGCACTGGCATTGTTCCCAGCACCCACTGCTGTTTGGCCTCGTAAGCTGGGCAGAACGCAATGGGGGAAGACCACTACCTTAGAAGGCAGATGACCTGGGATGCATTTGGTTCTGAGTGAGCTCTTTAATCTCTATTTCCTTATTCTTAATAGTACCATCTACCCTGTTCTAACTACCTCACTGCTTCCTTTTCCAAGGATAAATAAGACAAGATTTGAGAAGGCTTTGTAAATTCAAACCCCGATACAAAAATAATTTTTCTGTATTAATTTGGAGAAATGAGTTAAATATATCACCTAGTTAAGATGAAAGAATTAAAGTAATTTATGTTAAAAATATCTTTACAATTTCAAAGTGTTTTTACATATAGGTCACATTTGCACATTTTTACACCATCGGGAAATAGGAAGAGATGCTGGTATTATCAGTTCTATTCTGGTAATAAGGGGACTGAAGTCCAGGGCCAGGAGGTGCAGGGTTAAGACCCCAGGGCTTCTCTCTGATTCTGGACTGCTGTCCCAGCCTCTCTCCCTTCATGGTCCTGACTAGGTGTAAGAAAGTCAAGGCTTGCTGGTTTCATGTCCCCTTCTTTCTGCTAGCTCTGTGACATAGGGAAAGGTGGAGCTGCTTGGGTTGAAGCAACAGATAAGGGGCCCAGGGACCAATAGCTTCAAACCCGGGGCCATTTCAGTGGACTCTGTCTCTACCCTCTCCCTTTGACCTTTCTAGAAAATCATGGCCCCGTGCTCTTTCCCCATATCATGCTTATAGTAACTACTTGAATCACAATTTTAAACTTCCTGGTAGCCAAGAATATATGCATAGGAAGGGGTTAATGGTAACAGTCTGTTTTGGGGGGGAGGGGATATATGCTATGTGCATAGAAAACACGTTATTTTTACATGGATTGCTCATTTATTGGGGGAGGGGACTTCCTGAGGGGAGTTACTGGAGGGAAGAGGGGACAGGAAGTCTTGGTATTACTATGAACTCTTAACATTATTTGATTTGCCTTATTTCTCCAAGTAGATTGTTCTAAAGGACTTTTCAAGGACCTTATGTAAGGCTTATTTGTATAGCCACGAGGTCTTACACAGGTGTTCTGGAACTATCCGAATGACTAAATGAATAAAACATTGAGGGAAGTCCTGGAATAGTCTACTAGTTTGTCCTAAGGGCTAGTGTAGTAATGGCTTGTACTCTAAATGTGTTCATCCACTCAACAAATATTTGTTGAGCACTAGCTATGTGCTCGACACTGTTCTGGGGACTCAGAATCATGGAGTGAACAAAATAGGTTCCTCCTCTCTTGGAGCTTGCTGTTATGTTTTAGTTTTAAAAATATAAACATTCGGAAGGAATTAATTGGTAAAGGTGTTTGTCCTAATTACAGCTTGCTTGAGGAAGTTGTCAGTGCACTTTATATATTTACCTTAATGACTTGGAGTACGTGTTATGAAGTGATGACCGTAATGAATGTGTATGGAAATGTCTATATGTGTTTACCGGTAAATTTGAATGTTAGGATTTGGTTCTGGGGAGCATACAGCTTTAACTTTTCAACTTTCTGCAGAATTTTGTGGCAGAAAGATTAATAAAGGATTCATTGTATTTTTCTGTGGTCCCCATGTTATCCATTTATCTTTTAGTGCATAACAAATGCACTGATGAAATATGAACAAAGCACACTAATTGAACTTCATATCTCAATGTATGAATGGGACAGTTGAAAACATTTTTGCAGTCCTTCTCCTTGCAGAGCAATCTCACAATTAAATTTGGCTACTGTGCCATCAGTTTTCTTAATCTTTTATTTTTTTCTTTATTTTTCTCAACTCAAGAGGCCAGTGAATAAGGAGGTGAAAAGTATGTTCACAATTTTCCTGATTTGTTTCTACTTCATATTCTTTTAGGAGATGCTATAGATGGTATAACTGATTTCATCCAAAAAATTTCACTGGATTGATTTACGAAAATCTGCTCAGCCTTGGTGCCTACCCTCTCGCTCTCATTTTTAAACTAAGTAATAGTTTCTTTCTTTCTTTTTTTTTTTTTTAAGGTTTTATTTATTTATTTATTTGACAGATCGGGAGAGCACAAGTAAGGGAGCAGCAGAGGGAGAGGGAGAAGCAGGCTCCCCACTGAGCAGGGAGCCTTGATGTGGGGCTCAATCCCTAGACCCTGTAATCATCACCTGAGCTAAAGGCAGGCACTTAACTGACTGAGCCACCCAGGCGCCCCTCGTTCCTACTCTTGACAGCCTGGATGGTATAGCCGTTTAGAGCTAAGACCGGGACCAGATGCCCTGGTTCAGTTCCCCGTCTGGCTTTGTTTGGGGGAAAAAAGTGCACACTGGTGTTAGAGTCAGCTCAAAAAACTGAAGAAATAATAACGCTTTTGTAGCCCAGCTGAGCCTGATGGAAGGTGAGGATGCCATAGGGCTCCCTGCAGGTAGCAGGGCATCATTCCTGTAGATGTTGTTTGGGATGCCTTTTCTTGCAGCTACACCTGGAAACTGCCATTCATCTGGGAAATGGTTCTTTTAAGTTTGCAAGGTTGCATACAGTGAGCAGGTCATTACTGTGCTGGGAGTTCAGAATCCACAGTTAAGAGACACAGGGAACAGATAAAATAAGATAAAAGCTAGTGGAATCTCCTGACACCAACTGGTATCCATAAGCAAAGGTGTAGAACAGACAGGTGAAACAATGCAGTTCTTCTGGGGTTATAGGGTCAGGAAAAAGGAAGCAGTTAGAAGACTCCATTTATAGACTGGAGAGACTCCCTTAAGAGCGTTATTTTGGTCGAAAGAAACAGGAATGCCTACAAATTATGGTAGTTTTATTTCTGGCCCTTGTTCTTTCACTTTCTAGGAAACTCTTGTTTTATGATTAAGATTTTAGAAATGTAGATATTTCAGTAATATTTTCTTATATATTTGTTATTTTGACAGGTGAAAATAAAACTGTAACCTAGACACTGGTTATAGTTCCATTGCAACAATTGTCTTCCAGAAAAAAGCAACTTCCTTTCCTCTGCCCCACCTCCACCCCCACCCACCCCTGTTACTTCTCCTTTCATAGTCCATCCTTCACCTTGCCGCCAGTCATCTTTCTGATTACTTTACTTACTTTTTCAAAAACCTTTTCTTGGTGGTTCCCTATTTTCTATAGAACTAAGACTGAACTCCTTAGTCTGCTTTTCAAGTTGGTTGGTTGTGGTGTGTGTGTGTGTGTGTGTGTGTGTGTGTGTGTGTGTGTGTAAAGATTCTGTGTCTAAAGTTTTTGCTAGTGTTCTTGAAAGGTTTTAAGGTAAGACCAGGTCCTGATTCCTGAAATAAAGCTTAAACGCTCACCCTGCTCAGCTCCTACCCATTTTCATGGCCTCTGATGCTCTCTAACTTTTTGTCTAGAAGAATCTTACTTCTGTTTTTTAAGGCCCAGCTTAAATGCCACCTTTGCTGTGAAACCTCCCCGGTTCTACACCAGGATGAGAATTAATAAAATGTTCCCTTCTTCATAGCATTTCTGCCGTAATCCTCAGAGGAGCACAGTGAAATGTAGAGTTGCTACAATGTATTATGCCACTAGATATGCAAAGAAGCAAGAACATATGACCTCTACTCAGGCAGAAGGGGAATGACATAAGAGGCGGTTTGAATTCGTAGGAAAGAATGAAGAACACTAGAAATGGCAAATATATGGGTAAACACAAATATGATTGCTGTTATGATAGTAATCATGACCAGACAGGTGTTTTACTTAGTTTAGTGGAAGTATGACCATATCACTCACCAGACTGAGGGGAGATGCTGCGAGTTGATGCATCTTTGATCCCAGAACTGTGCCGTGTACAGGTTGGTTTTGCAGTAAACATTGGGTATACAGACATATGTGTATTCAGGAAATGTTTTAGTGCCTGCGTGTGGTAGGAACTTCAGTATATAAGAAGGCAAATGAGAGGATCCCTGTTCTGAAGCAGCTCAAAGCCTAAGTACTCAACACGAGTGATTTGGGAAAGTGGAAGCATGTACAGGTCTCACGTGGAGCCCTGTCCAATCTTTCTGTACTATAGTTTTTGATAGCATGGATTTTTGATCCTGTCCTTGCTTTGACTTCTTGATACTTCCTGGCTCAAAGCCCTGAGACTGGGACCTGTCAGGACCAACAGCTTAGATTTTTGCACATTTTTCCCTGGAAGCACATTATTAACCCCTCAGGCAAAAATATGGAAAGAAACTGGTGCCTTCCCTTTTCATAAAGAATTTCAGCGCTGGGCTAATACACTCCTAATTGTTATGCTTTATACCATCGTGCTCTCACTAATGCCTCTGCCTCTGTTTTCTTTTCTCCCTCAACTTGTTTACAGAAGGAGGCCAAATTTGTCTGTCCTTGCTCTCAAAAAGACCTGTTCTGAAGTTCTTTAATCACATCTCTCTTTTAATTCTGGTCGTGTGTTAGTCTGCAAACTCCCTCAATGCCAATTCTTCTAGAAAAATTTTCATTTTTTTTTGTATAGGAATGAAACAGCTGTCAGTAAATTTAGTCGTTTTTTTCTTAATGAGTATTATAAGATTGTATCATCTAGTTTTGAGACTAGCGGACTTTTAACTGCGTGTTTTGAGTGTTTGTTTTCTTGTGTGTGAGAGGCCAGAATGCTTATACCAGAAGGGACTGTTGGGGCGTTTGATCAGCAAACACTTGCAAGGTGCCTCCTCTATGCCCGGCACCAACTTGGCACTATCATATCCCCATTTGACCAGTGAGGAAACTGAGGCAGAGAGCAGTGAGGAAATGTGCCGCGGCCCGATAGCTACTAAATAGCAGAGTTGGCCTTTGAAGCCAGAGTCTGGCTCCAAGTTCTACCTAAGTTTATTACATAGCAGTAGGGCCATATTCATTCATAGTGTTACGGCCAAAATGGATTAGGAGAAGTTGCTTTGCATTTTACTCAAAAATTAAATGTGTTTCTTGTGTGTGTCCTTAATCTGTCAAATTCAATGTCTTTGTGACTCTATTAAGGCCCTTAAATGATAAACAACTTTTTTACTGACTAAGGCCCTGGCTGAAGCAGTTCGACTCATTTCTTTCCCCGGAGTGAGGTGGGCTCCTTTATGTCCCAGGCAAAGCCACCACGGAGCTGGAGGTGCCACTCTTCATACATAAAGCATCTGTTTTCAGGTTAAGAACATTTTCTAAGACTTTGTTACTTTTGCCATCAGCAGTAATAGCTAATTTTATTTCAAGGTTAGTTTTATATGGGTAGGTTTGTTATTGTGTGTGTTTTTTTTAAAGATTTTATTTATTTATTCGACAGAGATAGAGACAGCCAGCGAGAGAGGGAACACAAGCAGGGGGAGTGGGAGAGGAAGAAGCAGGCTCATAGTGGAGGAGCCTGACGTGGGGCTCCATCCCACAACTCCGGGATCACGCCCTGAGCCGAAGGCAGACGCTTAACCGCTGTGCCACCCAGGCGCCTCAAGATTTATTTCTTTTAAAGAGAGAGCCCACGTGAGCAGAAGGAGGGGTGGAGGGAGAGAGAGAATCCCAAGCAGAATCCCCACTGAGCACAGAGCCCAACTCAGGGCTTGATCTCATGACCCTGAGATCATGACCTGAGCTGAAATCGAGAGTTGGATGCTTAACCGACTGAGCCACCCAGTGCCCCACTTTGTTGAACTTTTGTATTAATTCTTATCCTTGTATGGGCGTGCAGGTATCTTTTCGAGTTGGTGTTTCTTTTTTCTTTGGATAAATACCTAGTAGTGGAATTGTTGGATAATATGAAGAACCATTAGTATTTTAAGTTCGCTCCATGGAAAATCATTATGACCATGGTAAGCTGTTGGCCCTGTTTCCCACCCAAACTGAATAATAAAAGCTGTTAATTAGAAACTGCTTTTGAGAAATTTTGAGATAAAAATTTTGATTTAATTTTGAGAAATTTAAATAGATTTTTTCTAAACTTCAACTCTTCTCAGTGCCTTTAATTGAGTAATGTGAAAAATGCTTTCCAAAAGGGAGATACTCTATGTGGCATCTCTGAAACTTTTAAATTATGAAATAATTTTGCAAAGGGCTAGTGTTCCCCAAGTGGAGGCATCATGAGAGATTCAGGCCTGACTCTGAGGGCATTATTATATGTTTTGAAATGGTAACGAATCTGAATCAACACTGACCCTCTGCATTCCCCTCATAATTCCTTCACGCACGAAGTTCTATTGATTTCTGTTTCCTAAGTTTTTTTTTTTTTAAAGATTTTATTTATTTATTCGACAGAGATAGAGACAGCCAGCAAGAGAGGGAACACAAGCAGGGGGAGTGGGAAAGGAAGAAGCAGGCTCACTGCGGAGGAGCCTGATGTGGGGCTCGATCCCATAACGCCGGGATCACGCCCTGAGCCGAAGGCAGACGGTCAACCGCTGTGCCACCCAGGCGCCCCTCTGTTTCCTAAGTTTGCTTGTGGTTTTTCAGACCATTTACATCCTCTTGCCACCATCTTAGCTCAAGGCCTAACAGTTTAATTGTTGGAAGCGTAGCTAGGCGACGCTGCTCTTCAGCAACAAAGCTGTTGTAACTGACTCTTGACTTCTTTCTCTTGTAACCCTCTCCAAGCTGGGACCTTCAATTCTCATCTGAAGGTTTAAGTCCTGTTTAGACTCTGGGATAGGGCAATCCACCTTTCCAATTTGCCTGGGACCCAGGGGTTTCCTGGTGTGTGGGACTTGCTGAGACCTGGGAAGTCCCTGGCAAATGGGGACCGGTTGTTTTTTCCTGCCTTTTCAAAGTCCACACAGTACATGCCATAAAACTTTATCACAAGGCAGGGTTTTTTGGTTTTTTTTTGTTTTGTTTTTGCTTCTGTTTTTAAACACTATGAATTTGGAAATTTATTGAAGTTGAGCTTTTTAAAAAATTGAAATTCTTTAATAACATCTGCATATTTGTATTATGTTTAAATTTTGTTATATGTCATTTGTCAGATATCGTACTGCCCCAATTAATAGCCAATGGACTTGTCCAATGATAGGACTAAAACTGTCCAAGACAGTCTAAAAAATAACCAGTAGATGGCAGCATGACATCGTACTTGAAGAAAGGTCTGCAAAAGACCTTGCATTGCAGCTGTGATATGGCTTTATTAAGGCGAAGGGACTTCATATTTTATTTGGAAAACTACATTCTAATCAATGACCAAATAGCTTTTAAGTGAGTTCTGAGCAAGCAGTTCCTTCCTTGCTTCTATCCGGTATTATATCATTTCAGCTGTTCCATACTAGTTTTGCCTACCAGATACCAGGCATCCTGAAGTCAGGAATGACATGCTGTAACTGTTACCTCTCCTTTCTACAATGTTCAGCACAGAGCTGGCCATACAATTGCTCAATTTCTTGATCACGAGTGTTTTAGCTCAGAAATGCTTAAAATGTTTTACCGTTAGTATACATTCTATTCAAATTATATTCCTAAAAATTCCTGTATAGTCTGTGAACACACATGCGTACATGCAACACACAGAAATATACCTTAGTGACCATGCTGCGTCATCTTGTTTTATATTGGAAACTTTAATATGTGAGTCATCCATGTTCTGCTTCTACCCCATCTCTCTTCTGCTTTTAGCCAAACTTAGTAAAAGTGCTGTTTGCCCGCCCTTGTCCACACTTCTTGCCTACCGTTGGCTCTGCAGTCCAGTTCAGTTTGGCTTTTGCCCTCGTCTCACCACCAGCACTGCCCCTGCTCAGGTTACCAGGGATCCCCATGTTGCTAACGCCAAGGGACATGACCTTGCTTTCCGCAGCTTCCCACACTGTGCTCCCTGGGCTTACCAGATACGAGTCTATGTTGCCCTGTTTGCCTGTTCTTTCCAGCAGGACCTGCTTAGTGTTCGTTACATGCCTCTTCTGTTTGAGCTAAATGTTGAAGTCCCTCAGGTGATGTCCCTCAATGAAGCCCCCAACTTCTCTCCGTCACTGTGGCTCCCACCCCAGGCCAAGCCACAGGGCCTTTGCATCTCCATCACGGAGGCAGCTCTTAACTGGTTTTCTTTCGTCCAGACTTGCTGCCATCAATCCCTTCTCCATGTTTCTCCAGAAAGAGCTTTCCAAAAGCAATCTCACTTCTCTTAGTGAGAACAGTTTCGAAGCTCTTCTTGCTCCTAAGGGTAAAGTCTCAAATTCTTATCACTGCTCTGTATACTCTAGCAAGGCCTACCTACGAGCCAGTCCTACCTACATTTTCAGCGTGTTCTTGAGCCGTTCTCCTTCACTCAGTGCATTCCAGCCGCAGTAGGAGTTTCCCATTTCTACCTGCCTGCAGACATCTATGTACCAGAGAGCATGCTGTCTCTCTGCCTGGTTCTCTCTCGGGGGCCCCCAGCTCAGTGTCAATGGCTCTCTCCCAAGAATTTCTTCCCTGTCCCAAGTTCTCATTTCATGTTGCATTTATTTCAGAGCCTTGATTACAACTCTGTAAATGAAATTTTATGTAATAATGTGTTCCTTCCTCGACTGTAAGCTGTTACTACCGGGTACTTTGTTGTATTCTGATTCATAACAAGATTCCCGGAACAGGCTGGGCTGGTATAAACACAATAAATAGCATTTAATAAATGCCTCAGGAACCTCAGAAACATTCCATTCTCAATTTCTAAAGCTTAGCTTTTCACTGTCATAGATTATGTATCAGTTTATTAGACCAGTAACTTTGGTAAGAAAATTGTCGCAAGACATTTGTTGAAAATTATTCATGTCAGACTGAACTTTTTAGGATACCAGTGTATTTTTAAGAAGTGGCTTTAGTAGTTTGTCCTTTTTTTGGATTAAATTTCTCTCTCTCTCTCTTTATAGAATACACAGCACAGATTTTTCTCGTGTGTGTGTGTGCGTGTGTGTGTGTGGTAATTGTAACTATGGATAATATAATGAGGTAATAAAGGGGATTTCAGATTCTGGGCATCAAAAAAAATTTTATTAGGAAAAGCGCATTTTTGTTTTGTTTTATTTAAGATATATGAGAATTATATATAACCTAGCCCCCACTTCCAGATGTATTCTAAAATTACATGAAAAAGGCATTTATTTCTATAAAAGCCCTATCATCTTTAAAGTAAATAAAATTTTAGTCCTAATCAACCTTGTAGACCACAGTTACTTCTAAAAATATACCTGAGTTTTTGTCTAAATTTGAACACCAAGGAAGAGCAGCAATGACTCATCATTATTATTTTTTTGAAACTAAAACCAGCAGTAATTCAGGTGTCAATCTAAGAGCATTTTTTGGTCTAAATTAAGCTCCTTGGATAGCTTTTCTTATTGACTCTAAAATTGTCGGAATAATAGGTATTGAATACCTCCCTGCTACACAACTCACGATTACACATTTTTGTAAGATGCGTGATCTATTCCATGATCTAATCGAGGAGAAGAGGGAGGGGGTGGATAAAGGGGAACACTGTGTGGCTGGGGGAGAATTACTTACCAAGACCTGTGTAAACCAGTCTTATAAACTAAGCTGCAATGCTTCAGAACCCTGTTCTGATGATTTGACTCATAAATCAATTTGCTGCATTGTTTTTTCCAGTAGAGAAATGTGGTACTTCTACAGATAATTATTCCTTCATTTGGTTCAGAGTAATTTCAGACCTTCTGGTTCTTATTTAGTAGCATATTTATTCACTTAGAAACCTGTATAACATGGGGGAAAAATCTTTGTGGCTCTATAATGGAAATTAAAAAAAAAAAGTTTCATGCTATGCAAAAGCATTTTAACAAATGAGTAGAAATATATTTTATTTTTTAAAAGATTTTTATTTTAGAGAGAGAGCAGGTGGAGGGACAGAGGGAGAGGGAGAACCTCAAGCAGACTCCACTGAGCGCAGAGCCGATGTGAGGCTCGATCTCACGACCCTGTGATCATGATCTGAGTTGAAATCAAGAGTTGCACATTTAACCAATTGAACCACCCAGGTGCCCCATAGGCTGAAATAACATTTAGAAGACTCTACCTTGTATGTTTTTGGTTTTGGTAGATACCATGTTCTCATGTTAAATGCCACTGTGTATGTCCTAGAGGTGGTTTATTTTCCTGGGAGCTTCTTTCAAGAGAATGGCCATGCCTTATAATGCAGTGCCAGCATGATGGGCGTGAACAAAACCAAGAAAAGAAAAGGCATCTTATAATTCATTACTCTTTTCTCAAAAGACAAATAGAGATAAACAAACCAGGAATTAGTTGAAGTAACTCTTCTGCATTATTTTGTACTAGGGTTCTTTTGGTTTCCTCTGATAGAAACCACACCCAAATTAGCTTGAGAAAAAAATGGAAAAGAATTGGCTCTATAACCGAATGGTCCAGGAGGGATGTGTTGAGGCACAGCTGCAGACAGGGTCTCTAACAGTATTCTCACAGCCGCTTCTGTCTCTTTGATACTCAGCACAGCTGTCTTCTTGATAGGTTCTTGTCCTGGGAAGGCATTCGCCATAAAAGGCAAAGATGCTCATGTTGGTCCAGGCTTACCAGGCCCTCAGATAGGAAGATCTTTCAGCAAACACACGGTCCTGAACAAGAAACCTGATGAACTCTGTTGGCTCATTTTCCGTTGGTGGATTCATCACCGGGTCTAGGGGGATGGGGTCACACTGTTTATCTGGCAGAGTTCTAGGCCTTCATATTGAGAGCTCTAGTGTGTCGGAGGGGTTGGAGCCCAGAAGGAAACCAGATCAAGGGAGGACTGAGAGACAAAAGCAGGACAGAGCCAGGACACCATTTTTTTTAACATGTAGTATGTGCTTGTTGAAGAAGGTTCTGGAAATATAGAAAAGTATAAGGAAGAAGGAAAACACCTGACCTCTAATCTCACCATCTGGAGAAAAATATTATGCATGTTGTGTATTAATTATGTAGTTGAATTTTCTGTGTTTCTATTCAATTCTGTTGGGTTTTGTCGTCATATATTTCGAAGTTCTGTTACTGGATGTGCACTCACTGTGGACCACTGTATCTCCTTGATGCACTGACTTCTCATAATGTGTCTGTCTTTTCTCCATGATAATATTCCTTGTTCTGGAGTCTACTTACAGTTATGAATATAGTGCCTCCAGCTTTTTTTTTTTTTTTTTCCCTTTCTTGGTTAGTGCTTCTATGATCTAGGTTTCTTCATTGTTTTACTTTTAACCTGTGCCTGTAAATTTCAAGTGGATCTCTCACAGATGGCATATGCGCGAGTCTTCTATTTTTATCCAATTTGACAATCCCTGCTTTAGAGTTGGAATGTTAAATGATTTATGTTAAATACATTGATGTGTTTTGGTTTACATCTATTATTTTGCTGTTTATTATTTGACACACATTCTTGTTATTTTTTCTTTTTCTTTTTCTGGAAGAATAATTGAGTATTTTTTAAGATTCGATTTTATCTCATCTCTTAGCTTGTTAGAAATACCCCTTTATTTTGTTTTACCTTATTTTATTGATTTATTTTAGTGATTATAATCTGGGGATTATAATATGCATATTTAATATATCATAGTAAATCTTCAAATAATAGTATATTACCAGTGTAAAAAACTTACAACCGTGTACTTCCATGTACTTCTTCCATTTTTTGGTGCTGGTATCGTACATTTTAGTTCTACATATGTTATAAACGCCACACTCTATTATTATTTTTATGTTAAATGGTCACTTTTATTTTAAACAGTCACAGGTTAAAATATTTTAGAAATAACCCCCCCCTCCATTTACCATTGTGGGTGTAATTCATTCCTTTGGTTACATCCAAATTTCCATGTTTTAAAGAGAATATCTAGTGTGATAAATTCTCAGCCTTACTTTTTTGGGGGAGGTGACGGTCTAAAAATATCTTGATTTCATCTTCAATTTTGAAAGAGATTTTTTCTGGATATAGAATTCTGTTGACAGTTTTCTTCTGTCATAACTTTAAAGACAGTGTTCTACTGTCTGCTGTTTGCTTAGTTTGTGACAAGAAGTCTACTGCCGTTCTTATTCTTGTGGCTCTGAACTTAATATGTCTTTTTACCTCAGTTTTTAGAATTTTCAGACGAATCTTTTTATGTTTATTCTATTTGAGATTCCTTGAGCTTCTAAAATCTGTAGGCTTATAGTTTTCAACAAATTTGGAAAATCTTCAGCCATTATTTCTTCAGATATTTTTGTACTTTTCCCCTTTACCCTAAGACTCCAGTTAACACATATGATAGACTACTTACTACAGTTGTGCTGGTCACTGATGCTCTGTTCACTTTTCAATCTTTTTTCTCTCTGTGCTTTTTTTGGTCTTTTTTTTTGGTGCAAAAAGATGGTTTTATTAAATCACGGGGGACTCGTGGGCAGAAAGAGCTGCTGCACCTGGGTTGTGAAGGGTGGCTGATTATATACTTGGGATTTGGAGGAGGTAAGGAAAAGGGAGATTTTCAAAAGAACTTTCATATGCTAATGAGGACTTGCAAGATACTGGAGGCCTTGCCAATGTTAGTTTCTATTTTGGTTTCCAGGTTCATTGATCTTTTCTTCTTCAGTGTCTAATTTGCTGTTAATCTCATTTAGTATAGTTTTGACTCTAGAAATCATCCAGCATATTTTCATCTGTAAAAATTCCCTCTGGCCTTTATATATTTTTCCATTTCTCTCTTTCCTATGGTTATATTTTTCCTGTGCTAATTTCATCATATCTGTCATATCTGGCTCTGTTTCTGTTGATTGACTCCCACCTCCCTGCCCCCTGCTCCCCAGTAGTGGGTCACGGGTCATATTTTTCTGCTTCTTTGCATGCCTGGTGATTTTTGATTAGATACTGGACATCAAGATTTTCTCGTTGAGTGCTGGCTTTTGTTGTATTCCTTTAATTTTATTCTGTCATGTAGTTAAGTAGCTTGCAGATCAGTTTAACCTTTTGCTTCTGCTGTTAAGCTTTGTTAGGATGGGTCCAGAGTAGCCTTTATTCTTGGGCTAAGCCCCACTTACTAAGGCATAATCCCCTGAGGAATTTACCCAGTGCCCCATGGATTACAGGTTGTTTCCACGCTGGCTGGTAGAATCATGAACTATTCCCAGGCCTTCGTACTTGCTAGGAATTTTTTATCCTGTTGGTTCTTTCCTCCACCTCATGGAGTTCCACCCTCTGCAGGTATAGAGCTGTACTTGTTAATGATTCAGTGAACCTTTCTGCATATCTGCTGAAGCTTTGTGCAGCTCCTTCCTCTCTTGTATGCAGCCTCACAAATTCTAGCTGTGTGTTTCTTCCACTTAGTAAGTCTTCCATGATGTGTTTGCATTCTCTCTTCTGGTGCTGTGGCCTGAAACTACTCCCAGAGAGTGAGTTGTGGCTATTATAGGACTGAACTCACTTTTCCTCCTTCACTCAGAGATCATATTTCAGCACTGCTTATGTTCCAGTATCTGAAAGACATTGCTTCATGTGTTTTGTCCACTTACATCAGGAAGGAAATTCCTATAGCAGTTAATCCTTTAAGGGTGGAAGTAGAAATAAAAAATATATAATTGGGTTCATTTTATAAATGCAAATTTAATATGTCATAAAATTTCCCGCATGTGATTATAATGTCCTATTATACCATCCTGAGGATGATCCGTAATTTATTTAACTCTTCCCCATTTTAGGATATTACATTTGTTTCCAGTTTTCCACTGTTTGAAAGTAGCTATCTGAAACATCCTTGGCTACATCAAAGGCTCTCTTAAACATCCTTGGATATGAAACTTTGTTTTTTTACATTCAGTTATGTCTTTGTGATATGTATCTTGAAGTGGAATTATTGGATTGAAGGGTTTGAGAGTATTAACACCCTACAATGTATCACTAAGTGTTTTTTGGAAATATTGTACCAATTTCCCATTGACATTGTATGAGAGTATTCATTTTGCTACACCCTTAACCGCACTACCTGTTTTATTCTTTGTGTGAACACATATTGAATGCATTACAGTGTGAGGTCCATCACCGGGAGGAGTTAAGTACAGTCTCTTTGCCTTGAGTGCTCATAGGTGAATGAGAGAAACAGTAAACTAATCACCACCATGTGATAAATTTTGGAAGGAGCGATCAGATTTTGCCTAGGAACACCCCACAAAGGTTTGAGGATAGGCAGTTAGTAATAAGGTCACACAGGGGGAAAAAAAACTTTAGAGGGATTAATAGGACATTTAAGGTGACTAACATGTGGGTTTGGAGTGAGAAGGTAGGAGGAAATGAAGAAGGATTTGGAGGCAGAAAGCAGATAGTGAAAGGCTTTGTATGTTCTGGAATAAGTGAAACACGTACCCAATGTTATACATTCCATGGTGTCCTGAATCCTTATATGTAGTAAAATTCAATTTCTTACTATTGGCTTTGTTTTTCCTAAAAAGATTTTCTTACAGTGGTTTCTAAGTCTTTTCATAACCACGGGTCCTATTTCACCTGAGGATTAACACCCAGCATGTAAATACTGCAGCAACCTTTTCTGTTTGTTTCTTAGGTGAACAGGTTGAGGCCTTGTCTGTTCCTGTAAATTCAATGGGCTTGATTCTTTCTTGTCTTTTAACCAGCATACATTGCTCTCTGGGCACACATAGCCCTGCTTGGAGCAGTCTTCTTTGAGCTGAACATATGACCTGCTCTTTATCCTGGGTGAGTATTCTCTCTGGAGCTGGCTTTTGCTAACTCAGGCTCCCTCAGGGTGAAGGTCTCATCTTGGCTTTCTGCCTCATTAGAGCAAAGGCAAACCACAGGTATGCTTTACTATAAAACTAATGTAGTCTAAGCATAGTTTAGCCATCACACAAAAAGGAAGAAGTGGAAAATTGTCAAGAGCAGAGTTGATCAGGGACATCAGAGATAGACCTAGTTTCCAATCTTCTGAGTGACTAATGAATTGAATCATCTTGGTCAAGTCACTTAGCTCTTTGGTCTCTGCTTCTTAATTAATGAAATGACTTTTACTTTCTCTACTAGTTCTAAACTTTGAGTGTATAAACAAGCATTAAAAAAAGGTTTATTTTTTTTTAAAGATTTTATTTATTTATTTATTTGACAGAGAGAGAGAGAGAGACAGCCAGCAAGAGAGGGAACACAAGTAGGAGGAGTGGGAGAGGGAGAAGCAGGCTCCCAGTGGAGGAGCCTGATGTGGGGCTCGATCCCAGAACGCCGGCATCTCGCCCTGAGCCCAAGGCAGACGCTTAACGACTGAGCCACCCAGGCGCCCCCCCCAAAAAAGTTTAAAAGGATAAATCATCATTGTGGATATAGAAATTAGATTTGTGTTCTATATTAAAAGCAGCATTTAGCCGTATTCAGTTATGATATATGTTTCTGGATTACCAAAGACCTTTAATAAATACAATTCTAATTTATTTTTATTTTTTAAAAGATTTTATTTATTTGACAGAGAGAGAGAGCACAAGCAGGGGGAGTGGCAGAGGGAGAGGGAGAAGCAGGATCCTCGCTGACCTGGGAGCCTGACGCATGGCTTGATCCCAGGACCCTGGGATCATGACCTGAGCTGAAGGCAGATGCTTAACTGACTGAGCCACCCAGGCACCCCCTAATTTTTTTTATTTTTAAATTTTTTTTAGAGAGGGGGAAGGGGAGGGCAGAAGGAGAGGGGAGAGAGAATCCTAAGCAGGCTCCAGATCAGCGTGGAGCCCGATGGAGGGCTCGATCTCACAACCCTGAGATGATGACCTGAGCTGAAATCAAAAGTCAGATGCTTAATTGACTGAGCCATCCAGGCATCCCTACAATTCTAATTTTTAATGAATTATCTCCTAATTGTGATGTGTCAGCTTAATACCTGAGCAAAATATGTTGGGTTGCTCTTCATTTATCTTTGCATAGCAGATATTTACACTTGAGATGTTTCTCTAGGACTATAGTTAAAATAAAGTGCTTAAATGCATATTCAGTTCTTTTTTAAGAGACCTCAAATTGCCAGAGTTAAACTCGGAATAGCTGTCCTGGTTGTGGGCACCCGTGGCTTCTTTCCATTTCCACTTGTGCTGTGATTCTGAGGCTTGTGCTTGTCTTGTGTGGTGAGATGAGAGAGAAGGCTCTCTTGAGGCCGTGTATTACAATTTTTGGTTTAAAGTACTCTTAATCTGATACTTCAGTTATTTTTGGCTTGAATAGGCTTTTTTGGTGTGCTATTTTGGGCACAAACTGTAACAATTTTTTTTTTTAATGACTAGAAACCTTTTTTTCAGTCCTAAATAACAGACTTGTGCTTGAGTTTTGGGCACATGCTCCTTCATAATGTGGAGACTGCTTGTACGGACAGCATAGCTGAATGTCCTACGAATAATTTGGAGCCACTGGTGGGAAATCAGTTATAAACCGATGGCAGTGTTCAGAAACGGCTGAGGCCATTAGGTCTACCAGTCCTTAAAAGGAGTGGCCCTAAATCATTATACTTTTTTCCTTTTCATCTAATTGTACAGATTTTTGTCCTAGGTATGTTTGGTGCTTTCACATTTTTATGAACTCCTTCCGATGTAATTTGCACTGGGACTGCAGTTACTGGAGATTGTTTACGTTGCAGGGAAATCAGATACAGAATCTGAGGAAGTCTCAGAAAGATCACGCTCTACAGACAGGTGAAAAGAATTTAGGTGTTACCACCATTTTGAATGATAAGAGGTGTTTCCACTGAGACTATCTCTGGAGTTGTGGAGCAGAGTGGAGCTGGGGAAACTAAATTATGCCCATTGCAGTATGACCCCCGGGGTACTAAGGTTTTAGAAATGCCTGAGCTGTCAAAATGAAAACAGAACTGTTTAATATTCAAATAATCAGATTCCTTACTAGATGATTTATCTACTCAGGGTGTAAATCATAAATTAAAGTTGGTTTGCGGGAGAATTTTGAAATACTTGACAGTCTTAGGCTCTTTCCCTCTTCTTGTTGAATTACCATTTGCCTTCAGAAACTTCAGTCCAACCACACAAAACCCAAACAGAAATAGCAGGCAAAAAACCCTCCAAAGTAATTTCAAAGATTCTACATTATTCTTTAGCAGTAAGGCTTATTATAGGTTATTATGCAGAATAAGTGAATAAATTGCAGCCAACCACCCCCCGTTCAAGTGGTTATAATTGAACTTGATGCAGATTATATTATAATTGAGATAGATAACTCTTCTTTTAGATGCAGGCTCTAGAGTTTGTTCGAGTTCCCCGAGACTCCTGTCCTATTTCTTTGCTCATGTTATGTTAAATTATGTTCTTTGTATTTGACCTGAAGGCAGGAAACATTTGCAGAATTTATTAGGTGGAAACAACAGCCAACATTCAGTGGAAAGAGTGGGCATTTCAATTCAAGAGTAAAAAAGAACATTTGAAAATTAGAAAAAGGTAGAGAGAATCAGAACTGAATGCTTCAGAAAAAGCTTCAGGCCTTTAGAACATTGGTCTGCCAACGATGGTTTCTACCATGTTGCACATTCGTAAACATCACCTAGTGTTACCCAGAAAATTAAAGAGCTGGAACATCATCTCCCATCCCTGCCCCAGCTCAATTCCTTTCTCTTTGTTTTGCTTCATTGGATTGGCCAGCTAAAATTTAAAGCAACTGTCTTGACCATGTTTTGGAGTGTATCTGAATCTATACATTTGTTTAGATTTGCTTAAATGTTTATGTCTATTGTATAAGTTTATGTGCTTTCAGGTTCTCTAGTCTCTAGTGTTTTCTTTGTATTGATAAGTATTTTTTAATTTTAACCTATATAGTGATTTGTTGTGTTTTCTTAAAAAGCAAACAGCTCCAGCAATCTATCGTTAGAAATAAATTATTTCTAGCCATAGGATAGCACTTAAAAAATCACCTGGAAGGAGTCTCTATGAATTAATGTTTTTTTAGTCTGGGGAGTATATTTTCAGCATGTGTTTAATGTGCAGTTATTGCATGAAATAAAATATCTTAAGCTTTGCTTTCCTTTGTTCTTTGCTTGTCATGCTAATGATTATTATTATTTTTTTTAAGAGGGAGAGGTGTGGGAGGGGCAGAGGGAGAGAGAGAATCTCAAGCAGGCTCTGCACTTAGTGGGGAGCCTGACGTGGGGCTCGATCTCACAACCTTGAGATCATGATTGGAGGTAAAATCGAGTCAGACCCCGCTGAGCCACCCAGGCGCCTTCCCCCCACCCCTCCTTTTTTTTTTTTTTTTGCTAGTGATTATTTTTAAAGGGTATTGTAATGACTCTACTGTTTTGCATGCCTGCTAAAACTGAATTTCATCTAGGTAGAAATTCCATTTGGGGTTTTGTTGTTATTAAACCCTGTGTGAATAATATTAAACTTCTAAACATGATTTTATTTGAATATTAAATTTGGGCTTAGTGTAGAATCTATATACACTATTCTGCGTGGAAATAATAGAGATGATAACCCCAAAATAACCTATTACAAATCCCCAGAGGGGCGCCTGGGTGGCGCAGCGGTTGAGCGTCTGCCTTCGGCTCAGGGCGTGATCCTGGCGTTCCGGGATCGAGCCCCACGTCAGGCTCCTCCGCTGGGAGCCTGCTTCTTCCTCTCCCACTCCCCCTGCTTGTGTTCCCTCTCTCTCTGGCTGTCTTTCTCTGTCTCATAAATAAATAAATAAATCTTAAAAAAAAAAATCCCCAGAGCTTTACATTTATAAAATAAAAACTGGCTATCATGAAACATTAGGTAGTCTTAAACTAAAATATATACTGTCTTAAACATTATGCTTTTCTAAGCCTGTTCTTTTACTTTTGTTTACAGTCAGGGTTTTTAAAAAACAATTATTTTGAACTCTGTTGAATTGTGATATAGAATTTTAACTACTATATGCAAGTGTTATAAATAAATAAGAAGAGATTAAAAACATAATTGAAGGGTCAGTGTCTTGCTGGTGTAGGAATGATTTGGCTTTCATGTAAATGAATGTGTAGTGTATGAATTACAAAGCATTATAAACCTAAGTTTAAATGGCGGTTGAGGGGGTGCTTGGGTGGCTCAGTTGGTTAAGCATCCGACTCATGATTTCCACTCCAGTCATGATTTTGGGCTTGTGAGATCGAGTCCTGCGTGGGGCTCTGTGGCTGTGCATGGAGCATAGAGCTTGCTTAAGATTCTCTCTCTCTCTCTGTACCCCCCACACACTGGTCCGTGCTCTGTCTCAAAGAAATAAAAATGGTGGTTGAAAAAAGAAAGCTCATCTTATTTTAGCTGAACGTCTAATTTGGCACATACAGGGTTTGAAGGTAGCAGATGGTGGTGGTGAGGAACAGGTTGTAGGGAAGACAGACATCACAAGAGGTTGGCTCTGCTCTCTCCAAGGATGTGTTCCACCATTGTCTGGAATCAGACTGAGAGCCAAGACTAGACTCTGAAACTTAATAATAACTGGGCAGGAAGGTTATCCCTTAGTTCATTCAAACAGTTTTGAAATGTGAATTTTAGATTTCTCCAGCTTTACCGAAACGAAATAAACACACATAGTTGAACAAATTAGTCTTATAGTCACCAAAATATTGACAGGATTTATCTCTGGAGGGTAGGATTAGAGGTAATTGTTAGTTTCTCTAAACTTTTCCTTATTTTCCAAAATTTCTGCAGTGAATCTGTATTTTGCCATAAAAAAGGTAATACTTCAAAATGTATATATTTAGGTATATATTCTTTCCCATGTTCTTTCATCATCACACAGGTATTATTAGTCTAATCTAAAATTTAGTTTAATAGTTTTGATACATATGGTGATTTTTTAATTTTTATATATAATTTCGATGCATATTTTGAAAGAAGAGCCTGTGTTTGGATTTTTATAAGTTTTGTAATGGCACCAATTAATCAAATATTATTAAGTATTTTTTTAATATTTTATTTTTAAGTAATCTCTACACCCGACACAGGCCTTGAACCCACAAACCCGAGATCAAAAGTCCTATTATGCTCCACTGACTGAGCCAGCCAGGTGCCCCCATATTATTATTTTTAAGGAAGTTTGTGACTATGGCCTGGGAAAACATTTAATATGGAAATCAGTACAAAACAGAGCCCTGATTCCTGTCCACCCCTTCTTGTCACCCCAAACCTTTTGGCCCCTTCATATTCCCTAGAGTAGATGACTGTATCATCAGCCACCGGTTGTTTGTGTCAGAAACTTGGGAGTCCCACCCTACCTCCTGTACCTATTTCCATTAGCAAATCCGAAGTATATCTCAGAGATGTCCAGTTCTTGCTGTGACCGTTGTCACGGCCGTAGTGCGAGTCACGCCATTATCTCTAAACTGGACAGTGTTGCAGTCTCATCTCTCATCTCCCTGCCCAATCCACTCTCCACACAGTCATAAAAACATGTGCCTCTATTGGTAAAACCCATTGTACTAGTCACCATATTTATATTCTTACCAGGGCCTTCCTTTGGGCCTGACTCTCTTTTGATTTTTGTATCCCTATCATTTTTTCGTCCCTATTCTCGACTGTTCAGGCCCACTGACATCTATACTGTTTTGTCAACACGTTAAAGGCTCTGCTACTTAATGTTTTCTCTCCCTCTTGTATTAAAAGTAAACCCTACCCCTAACATGGGGGCTTGATCTCAGGAGTCTGACATCAAGAGTTGCCGGCTCTCCCACTGAGCAAGCCACGCGTCCCTGCTACTTCAGGGTCTGATCATGGCTGTCCCTGTCTCCCCATGGCTGGCTTCTTGGAAGTCTCACTTCAGAGTCCCTTCCCCTTCCTTCGGGAGGACTGACTACATACACCCTGAGTTAAACCAGCCCATTTCTTCTCACAAATCCTTTCTATTCACTTCATTCTGATGATTTCTTCTCTGCCACTTTCTTTAGTCATCTTTGTTTGCTTATTTATTTCCTGACATTATCTGCTGGAACATAATATGCTAGAACATATTTGTCTTGTTCTTTGCTGTAACACCCACAACTGGCAGTATATTAGGTGCTCAGTAAATAATTGTACATCAAAATAGTTCATAATGGGCATGGAGTTTTACATCGATCTTTATCATTAACTCCAATATATTTTTTTAAAGATCTTATTTATTTGTCAGAGAGCGTGAGAGAGCGAGAGCATAAGCGGGGGAGCAGCAGGCAGAGGGAGAAGCAGGCTTCCTGCTGAGCAGGGAGCCGGATGTGGGGCTCATCCCAGGTCCCTGGGATCATGACCTGAGCTGAAGGCAGAGGCTTAGCCCACTGAGCCACCCAGGGGTCCCATTAACTCCAGTATTTTTAAATAAAAATATAAAGAGGAACATTTTAATTCTTTTTTTTTTAAAAGCTAAGACAATTAATTTGGTGTTTTCACTTAGTGCTCATGTATGTCTAGCACATTTTGCAGCAAACTGGTAATGAGGCAGATATCATGCCCTTTGACAGATAAACTGACACTCAGATTAAATGGCGCATGCACATTCACTTGCTGGTAAATGACAGAATAGGAGTCATAGAGGGTTTAGTGTCCTTTAACTGTCACATCCTTTTGTGAAAGAGAAACTGAGGCTTTTAGAGGTTAAGTGATCAAGGTTACACAGCTGGGACTCTTGAAAAGAATAGGAACCAGGAAAATAATAAGATCTAAACAGAGTGCCCCTGAGTTGCTTCTAGGGTTCACTTTGCATGATAGCATGTAACAAGTCTTCTGCAACTGGGAGAATATATGCATGTTTATAAAAAATTAGGGTTCTGTATTTTAAAATATGAGTAACATATTTTCCATATTTTCACACTTAATAGTATATTGATGTGAATTCTTTAAGTCCCATGGGCACTAGTGTTTTTTCTTTTCCAGGAAACACTTCAAATATGCCTTTTAATTTTCTAGCTAATATGTCTTTGAACTGTGATATTGTTTGTTAAATATACAAAAGCATCCATAACATTTGTAATAGATGTTGCATGAGCTTTTTGGTTTCCAGACATCACCTCTTTAACTCTCTGTTGCTATGGGTTTTCATTAGTATTCCATGGAGCCTGGGTTGCCATAGAAAATGTGTAGTTGTAGAGGAGTTGCCATGGCAACAGTCCGCCATTATGTGTTTTTCAATATCAGCTAGCTAGAGATGATAGGGAATCTGAATATTTGTTTAGGAGTCCAATATTGAAAAATAAAACAAACGGAATATTTTAATATCCTGGTTGTCTCCCACAGACACTTTAAATATGATGCTTTTCCCCCTTCATTCAACAAATTAAATAGAAATGAAAGCTGCTTTAAAAGCTAGTTTTTAGCAGCCATTTAGCTTCATCTCTGGAGATACTAAAAATTTAAATTGCCTTAAATGTTTGACATGCATATAAACTCCCGTGGAATAAAGCTCCCTGTCAAATAAGCACAATCTTTGTTTTAACCAGCTTGGCTTCTACCTGACCTTGGATAATAGCAGCTCAGGTACATGTGAGAAGACAAAGAGGAGGAAGAGTAGTTTTTGTCTTTGAAAGGCAACTCAGAAATAAAGAAAGGAAATCACCCAGTGACTCATGGCTCAAAGTGGCTTTTCAAAAGAAAGAAAAAATCAGAGAAACTATTTTCAGTAAAATGGCAAATCCTTTGGTTGAAGAGAAGTTTTAAACATACTATTCAAAAACATTTTGATGTATGCAACCCTGTAGCAATCATTTTGAAATTCCTAACCTGTTTGTTAGGCATATCATGTCAGTTACTTACAAATAACTTTTGTTATTTTTATCTTGATGGAGTGACACACCATTATTTTGTCACGGGCAAGTAGAAAAAAATGTTATAACAGTTCAGCAAATCAGATCTTTGTATATTAGAGATTTTAAAAAGATGAGTGGGGGCGCCTGGGTGGCACAGCGGTTGAGCGTCTGCCTTTAGCTCAGGGCGTGATCCCGGCGTTATGGGATCGAGCCCCACATCGGGCTCCTCTGCTGTGAGCCTGCTTCTTCCTCTCCCACTCCCCCTGCTTGTGTTCCCTCTCTCGCTGGCTGTCTCTATCTCTGCCAAATAAATAAATAAAATCTTAAAAAAAAAATAAAAAGATGAGTGAACTTCAAGTTTTATAATTTTAGTTTTATGATCTGGCTTAATTTTTTTTTTTTTTTAATTGCTGCTGTGATCTGAGTGCTTGTGTTCCCTCCAAAGTCCTATGTTGAAACCTAATGCCCAATATGATGGTATTAGAGGGTGAGAACTTCGGGAGGTGATTAGGTCTCTTACAAAAGAATGGGATTAGTGTCACTAAAGAGATCCTGGAAAGCTCCCTTGCGCCCTTCTACCATGTTGAGGGCACAGTGAAAAGACGGCCATCTTTGAATCAGGAATTGGGTCCTTACCAGACACCAAATTTGTGGGCGCCATGATCTTGACTTCCCAGCCTGCACAACTGCAGGAGACAAATACTTGCTGTTTATAAAACACTCAGTTTGAATGAGCTAAAACAATTTCCAAGTCTTTCTCTGAAATTGTGGGAAGACGTGATGCTGGGACTCCTTGTTTTGTTTTCTTGAAGCCACATAGTGTTGGAGCTGTCCAACAGTCTTCCCCTGAAGCTTTTTCTTGTGGGACATATGAAGATAGCCTTTTCTCCAGTAGAGTAGAGGCTCAGCATGGAATCATGGGGTCATAACTGAGCAATTCAGAGAATCGGTGAGTGCATGAATTGCTTCTGGATGACCATGGGGAGTGAGTACTGCTTCTGGGTAACCATGGGAAGTGAGTACTGCTTCTGGGTAACTATCAGGAGTGACTACTGCTTCTGGGTAACCAAAGGGCGTCTGAGAGGAAAATGTAAAACCAAACAGTGTTTTATTAGGTGCAGCTTGCATAGAGGAAGTATGTTGAGTTGGATAGGAAATATTTAAAAAGCTGATCTCGAATCCATGATGTTATTGTATCAAGTAACCCTCTTGCAAGGAGTAGCTTCAAGTGAAATTAAGAGTAAAATACTCTGAATTGCCAAGCTACAGAGTTCTCAAACAATGATGTTCATCCATAAAAGGCATTTGACATAGTTCTTCTAGTTGTACAGATAAGGGAATTAGTAACTTAATGGATATTATCAATCTAGGATGGGAGTATTGAGTTTGGGAAAAGAATAAAATTAAATCCTTGGCATTTGGTGAATTAAGGGTTTATTGTTGAGGATGCATTCAAAATGTTATTGTGTGCATTCATTTTCTCTGCCACAGGATATCTCAGAGCAGTGCTGTAGTTAAAAGCACAGAATGCTGTTCTGCCTCAAACACATGTGTTTGAGGCAGAAAAAACAATGCTGTAGTTAAAAGCACAGACTTTGGAGTCAGGCTGCCTGAGATGATTCCTGGTTTGATCATTTACTAGGCTCTGGGATATTGGACAACTTAACGTCTCTGGGCCTCATTTCTCTCATTGTATAATGGGGATACTAACAGTCACTATGGTATAGGTTGTTATGATGATTAAAGGGATTTATGTTTGTAAAGTGCTTGGAATGGGACCTGGAGGACAGAAAGTGCTATTTACGTGTATGTTAATTAAAGTGGAAAAAAGCAGGAAGGTTGGGGTTCAGAGTTACCCAGTTGACCAGAGGGTCAACTCCACACTGAATCAAAGTTTAGTTCATGTTGAAGAAGTCAGATAAACAGTACCATAAATAGTGTACTTGTTTCTCTTTCTTCAGATTTAAAATTATGTTCAAGACATTGGCATAACATTGGTAGCCTTTTAAACTGTATACCAAGGTTCCGTTTGCTAGCAGGTCCATTCAAATGCAATAAGGATTTATTAACCTTGATCTTTGTGGTCCTTGGTCCCTGTATAGAGGTTTTTGGCAGCAGAAGGTACCTTTTCTTTTTTCTTTAATGGCAGAAGATAATGAGGTCAAATAGAATTTATCATGACCTATTACCTTCCCTTACCTGTCTTTTCTTTCCCCCGATGGATTTTGAGTCAATACTTAACAGAAAAATTAAACAGAAGATAAATATAGTTCTTACCAGAGGTTGCAATTTGATTTGATAAATATATTTCTTGCTATAGTTGAATTCCTTTTATTGTAATGGATCAAGGTTGTCTATTTAAATTAGATATCAGAGCTAATCCACAGCCCTGATTCAGGTTCTCTTGTTTCTTGTGTGGTGGCCCTGGACTGAACGAACTGTGTACTGTTTCTCATTCACTGCTTTCTCACTTTTCTGCCTCTAGTCCTTTGCCTTTCCCCCTAAATTTGGTAAATCTCAAGGCAAGGCTCTGATGTCCTCTCCTTTTGACTTTTCTGGGTTTTTATAACTCCCCCTATCCAATCTCATCCAATCCCCATTCAATCCTCACTTTTACTCCTATGTGAGTATCTTGGAAAACTATCCCGCCGTCATCCCCATCTCTTTCTAGCTGGTCCTCAGTCTGACTGTACATCAAGTGTTTGCAGTGAGTACTCTGCTGTAACTTCAGACAAGTGTGTGACCCCCCAGACCTTGGTACCACCTCTTTCCCATGCCCACCTCTGCCACACAATCCCATTTCTGCCAAAACGGGCTCCTCTTACCTTTGAAGTTCTGTCAGGGTCCCAGCCTCTCCCAGGCACCAGGGCTCAGTGTTTTGGAAGTTCTGTGAATTCAGTATAACAAGAGGCATACTCAGTGCTTCCTTGCAGGTAGGGGAATATAACTAAATGACTGGGAGTAGAATTTACAAGGCCCTTGAACTTGGATGGAAAAAAATTACTTCGTTTCAGTAATCTCTAGGTCAAAATTTAGCTTTTCATTTAATTATGAATTTGGGTAAGAAATCACACTCGTGCTACTAATAATACCTATGAATTTGTTACCAATAATAATTATGAATATTTTCATATTATATTACAGTTGAAGATATCTTGAAATACCGCTTATACTCTTAACTACTTCAAAATTACTTATTAGATCTGCTACGAGATCATACAATTTAATGCATTAATAAAGAAGCACTTATTCTATTATAAATTTGTTTTAAAATATTTTGATATTTTTATCAAATGAAAGGTGGGTGCGGGGATGAGTGAAATAGATGAACAGAATTAAGAGTACACTTATCGTGATGTGTGCTGAGTAACGTGTAGAATTGTTGGGTCATTATGTTGTATACCCGAATCTGCTCATGTATGCTAATTATACTTGAATTTAAAAAAAAAGGTGTTACTAAAAATAACATAAGCTCCATCAGGAGAGGTGTCAGTCTATCTCGATTGTTGTACTTCAGCATCAGGTTCCATATAGAAGAAGCTCAGTAAAAATTTGTTAAAAGAAAAATTGTTATCAAAACTGTGATTTGCTGTTTTTGGTTTCTTTTGCAATTCTGTTTTATTTTATGCTTTACAAGCACTATTTTGAGGAGGGCTTTGGAGGCTTCATCATTCTGCCGGGGGGCTCCATGGTCCAAAAGATTAACCATCTGTATTCAGAACCCCTGTTTTCATGCTTGTATGATATCACATATCATATAAAATTTGTTAGCCATTATAAGCTTTGAATGGTACTGCTTACTTTTTTGGTTTCTTTTAAAGTGTGGAAACACAGCTTTTATTTAAGAATTTTAATACTCACTGAAATGGCAGTGGTTATACTTTGGGCCACCCTCCCTGGGCACATCTGGGCTGGAGGGCCGGGCAGGAGCCACCCAGCCTCAGTTTATTTATTTTTTCTTGAGCATTTGAAAAATATTTATGTATGCTCCAGGTATTATGTTAGCCAATGCTTTATCTCAGTGTTTAGAACAAAAAGGCTATGATTTTACAGGAACCATGGATTCTTTTCAACTATTTTTACTACAGAAAAATAAAGATTAAGAGAAAGGTTAATTTGTGCACGTTTGCATTGCCTTCTAAGCGTGACTGCAGGTAACACAGAACGGAGCAAGCTTGCCAGCAGTGTATCAACCAGGAAGATACTAATGAGCTGTAAAGTGGAGCTGGGAGGCGAGGGGGAGGATGAGCTAGGTACAATCAGACCTCGTTGAGCACATGCTCCTTCCTGCCTCCTTTCGTGGCTATTAGGTACTTCGGAAAATAACTGATTTTGATAATCTGTAGCCACATAGCAAGACGTTCTGAAGGTCTTTGGCTCATTTAGGGGTTTAATCAGTTATACTTCTTACGTTTGGCTTCCGTTATCTTGGAGAATCATGTACTTTCTAAATAAAGAGATTAGTTAGGAAAAATGATTTAGTTACGTTATGTTTGCTGTCTTAAATTCAGTTATCTTATTACTTCATCATTAACTGCCCCAGTGGCTTACAGGACACTGTGTTCTTACCTCTCATGGCCCCGTGGGGTTCTCGTCCGGGGTTTCCCGCGCCCTCGCTGTTCTTGGGGGGGCAGCACCGCTCTGCGTGCTCGCAGGGCCTTCTCTTCTCCCACCTCCGGTGCCTCGGTGCTTCTCTTTCCGGCCCCTCTCTCAGCAGAGTTGCCTGGACTGTGTATATGGAGGCTCAGGTGCCAAGAGACAGGAAGCAGGGCCTCCCTGTCCTCTTAAAGGCTAGGACCACCGTGTGCACAGCAGCAATTTGTGCTGTGTTCTGTTGGCAAGGAAAGATTCCAGGGGGTAAAGGACCGGACCCCACCGGTCGATGGGGGCATTGACGTGTGTGCGCAGGAGAGGAAGGAGCAGCAGGTATCCAGGCTCCTCGTTTGTCCTGCTGCAGCTTGCTTTCCTCTTCAGACTAGCTCTTGCTTCTCATTTCTCCATTTCTCGTTCTTTTTTTTTTTTTTTTTTAAAGATTTTATTTATTTGTCAGAGAGAGAGAGAAAGAGAGAGAGGGAGAAGCAGGCTCCCTGCCGAGCAAGGAGCCCAATGCGGGACTAGATCCCAGGACCTTGGGATCATGACCTGAGCTGAAGGCAGATGCTTAACCGACTGAGCCACCCAGGCACCCCTCAATTTTTATTTCTTAATAATTTAATTAATTCCTTTCTCCCAGGCCAGCGCTTTCTGGTTTCTTCTATGTGATCGCGTCTCTATCCATTTTTCTTTGTTTTTTATTCTGTAGAGTGGTAGCATCAGTGCCTTCTGAATTCCAGCACTGCTGTTTAGGCTCCGTANCAGAATCAAGGGTAGGGAGATGTAGGTCCCCCCCCCTTTTTTTTTTTTTTAAAGATTTTATTCATTTATGTGACAGAGAGACAGCCAGCGAGAGAGGGAACACAGCAGGGGAGATGGAGAGGAAGAAGCAGGCTCCCAGCCGAGGAGCCCGATGTGGGACTCGATCCCGGAACCCCGGGATCACGCCCTGAGCCGAAGGCAGTCGTTAACGACTGCGCTACCCAGGCGCCCCCGCGGAGGGGCTTCTTATTGGTTGCTTTAGATTTGGAAGTCTTAAGACCACCTTCACTTCTGATGCCAACTCTAAGTCTGGGTTCCCAGCATCGTCCTCAGGTTTGATCAGCCACTAGAACGACTCCCGGGACTCCGGAAGCTGCTGTACGCGCAGCTGGGCTTTCTTACTGTGACAGGATGCGGATTCGGATCAGCCGAGGGAAGACGCTCGCAGCTCGGGTCCAGGAGAGTTCCAAGTGCCCAGCTGTACGTCTGCACCCAGCGCCGGCCGGTGGCCGCACTTGCTTCTCCCGGTCAGGTGCGCGAGAACACGCGCACAGCATGGCCGACCCGACAGCTCACTGAGCCTT
Organism: Ailuropoda melanoleuca; assembly: GCF_002007445.2. NCBI lineage: Eukaryota > Metazoa > Chordata > Mammalia > Carnivora > Ursidae > Ailuropoda > Ailuropoda melanoleuca. The sequence goes on along the minus strand of NC_048223.1, from coordinate 65,761,310 downwards.
GGCGTCTGAGTGTTCACTGAGGCTCCGTCACGAACTGGGTTGGTGACTGTTTGTGTGGTGTACCTCAGTCTCCAGTCTTTCCTGAGATGGAGCTGATCGCACGTGGCCGCAGCACCCACCACCAGTCACATCATTAGTCTGGCATGTGTGGAACAGCCCAGAGCCCCACGGTCAACAAAGACACTTAGCAGGCAGACTGTTCCAAGGGTTTCAAGGCCACTTCCCAGGAGCAAGGGCAAGGGCTAGACCACTTTCTAGGTAAGGTTACTCCTTTACTGCAGAGCTGCTTTATCTCTGCCTCTCCATCCCGCCTAACATGCGCTTGCCAGATAAATCTGACGAACAGCCTTAGCCATGTTGCTTCCTTCTCAACAACCTGTGTGTCTTCTTATTACACTTTGTCCCTATGTTCCAGAGTTTACAGATGGTCTTGATTATACTCTTTTTTTTTTTTTGGCCCCATAAACCAGTAAAATATCAAAGTGGTCCCAAATTATATAATCACCCTATGTTTTCCTAACTGGTCTTTACCCCTGCTGTCTTCTCAACCTGCAGTGCCCTTGCCCATTCAAAATCTTTGTGGTCTCATTCGTGTGCCCCACTATCATAAAGCCTTAATTGCTTAAAATAGATTTATTTGATTCCTCTTTGGATCTCTTTCTGTGTACATCTCCGTGACACTTGCTATGATCTGCCTTGCATTGAAGTTATTTTTGTACCTGTCTTATTCTCTATTAGACAGGAAGCTCCTTCAGTGTAAGGATTGTGCCTTATTCCTGTTCATGTTCCCTGTAGAGGCCAAGATAATGCCTGGAAACCTGGAAGGGACAGAATATGTGCAGAATTTAATTCCTGTCTTTTGGAGAAGATCCAACCAACATTTAATGTCATAAGAACAAACTCCTTAAAATGGTGGCTTCTCCACTGTACTTAAGCGCCAAATGAATGTTATAGGTAATACGCCCTCTTGGGGTCCATCTTGGGCTGGGTTGGTTAGGGAGCTCCTTTTGAGGATTTAGCTGTGTTTTTAAAGAACTGAATTCACATGAGTCCCAAAACACTAACACTGAGTTCCTTGGTTGGTCTGCAGCATTTGGCACTATGGTGAGATCAGTGATTTGGGAAATCTAACCTAAAGGATCTGATTGGGTCTTGTTCCCAGTGCGAAAAATAACTATATAGAATTCATTTAAGTACTTCTCTCTCCCATATTTAACCCTCTATCTCCCCCAGCCACGACTTCAGTATGCATTATACTGAGAGAGGCAACTCTTTCAACAGATTGATTAATATAATGAATATATATAATGATTCACCATATACTTAATGAACATTTACTTACCAGATACTGTGTCAGCGGTTGCAGATACAGTGGTAACAGGATAGAAATAACTAGCCCTTGTCCTCATTTTCTTCCTTAGAAGAGATTTTAAAAACTAAGGCTCATTTTCTGTTGGTTCAGGTAACTTTCAACTCACTAATTTCCCTTACAGGTCTTTGTGTGTGTGTTTGTTTGTTTTTAAAGATTTTATTTATTTATTTGACAGAGAGAGAGAGAGGCAGCAAGAGAGGGAACACAAGCATGGGGAGTGGGAGAGGGAGAAGCAGGCCTCCTGCTGAGCAGGGAGCTGATGCGGAGCTCAATCCCAGAATGCTGGGATCATGACCTGAGCTGAAGGCAGACGCCAGGTGCGCTTCTAACAGGTCTTTTAAACAGGAAAGCTAAATGGATAACATCTGCTGTAGCTGATATTAATTGAGCACTTACTATGTGCTAAGCACTCTATATATTTATTACCTCAATCCTTACAACCCTTTGGGTAGCTACCTACTTATTGTTACATTATAGGCAAGGAAGCAGAGACTGTGTTTCAGGCTTGCCTACTTTAGAACTTGTACTTTTCACCATTGTTTGATGGATTACTACTAGGTAGGGTAAGCTTTGCCACCTTTAGCTGCAGTTTACTATGATCTTGCATTGTTATTCTAGCGCAGTGATCAAACATAACTCTTGTCTGTGTTAAAAATCGCACTTTGAGTTGTTACTACATGATCAGCTGAATGAACGGATCAAATCCATTAACTGTCCATAGCAGTAATATTTATCTTTGTTCTTTACAGAACATTTTTATATTGCCTGAATATCATCTTGGAAAAAAAAGGAATAGATGATATTAGAAATATTTTAAAAATAGCTACAAGTTGCTAAGAAAAATTGCACCACTTGGAATTTTCTAGTAGTTCTTGATAAATACATTAGTTGGGCTAAAGTCAACAAATGAATTAAGACTTTTCTCAGCAAGCTGGTTGTTCTCAAACCTGCAGCGAGTCACATGACTCCAGGAAGGTCTGGAATGCTGGTTTGTCAGTAGTCAATTGTTGCACTGTTTTCTAATGCAAGAGTATTGTGAATGCTGAGCGCTTCAGTTTATTCAAGTATATTTGAAATAATATATTTGGAGACCTATACTTTCTGAGCTTTATAGAAGACTTATTTCTTGAAGGAAATAAAATGTCCAATTGAGGACAAAACAGTCTAGAATTTTAATTATCTTACTGAATAAGTGCAATAGTATTACTTTTAAAAAAGTGTCTTATTGTTCTAGCGCCTCTCCTGTAAAGGTCTTTAAAGTGCTACAGTCTGTAGGCACTTCTTTTGAACATATTGGCAGGTGCATTTGTGAATGTAAGCAAACACTGCATTGTGTTACCTTGCAGAGTTGAAGTGGAGAAATACTTGCTCATATTGCTTTTTTTCTAATTAAGCCGGTGTTATTTCAGTAGAGTAGATGTGGGGCAGGTTGATAGAATGGTTAAGTGTTAGGCTCTGAAGACAGAATTGGGTTTGAATGTTAGCTTTGCTACATATAAGCTGTGGAACATTGGGCAATTTAATCTCTCTGAGTGTCAGATTCTTCATGAGGAAAGTGGGAGCGATAATAATTCCTGCCTCAGCTTGTTTAGTGGATTAAACGTGTTTTATGCTGGGTGTATGTATTAGATGCCCTCCTGGTCTAAAAGGCTAATTACTGTTTTATTTATTTTTATTGGAGAAAGTATCAGTTTTCTTTCTTTGTACCTATTTACAAAAATCACCAGTTTATAAAACAATAAGTGGCCTGGGTGATTAGCATTGTTGCTAAATACAAAAGGGCCCACGACAAGGAAGAACTAAACACAACAATGCAAGCAGTGGTCTCTGAACAGGCATGTTTTCAAGATGTTAAACTTGATTCTAGCAGTCACCGTATAAGGGTTTTGAATTCACACCGAGTTCTTGGTAGCAAGTGTAAAGCTTTTGGAAACTACAAGTTACTGATATTCTGTGGATTATGGAGCCACGCAATCTGGGTTCAAATCTAAGCTCTGTTACTTATTTACAATATGACTTTGGGCAAATTACTTACTTTCTCTCTTCCTCAGTTTCCTTGGTAAAATGAAGACAGGGTTGTTAGGTGAGGACAAAATGAGATGATACTTGTAAAGCCTTTAGAATAGTACCTGGCACATACAAAGATTAACTCATATTATTTTGTATTGTTGGTACTAACATAGCTAAACTTGATTTTCACACAACCATAATGATTTTTATTTTATTTTATTTTATTTGTTTATTTATTTTTTTTAAAGTAGTCTCCACACCCAGTGTAGAGCCCAATATGGGGCTTGAACTCATGACCCTGAGATCAGGACCTGAACGGAGATCAAAAGTCAGATGCTTATCTGACTGAGCCACCCAGGTGCTCCTGGATATACATTTTAAATGATGGATGGACTAATTATTATTGCAGACATGGACTAGCTGGATATATACATAAGAAATATGTTAGACATGGAAAAGTCAGAAATTCAAGATCTCCTAGGAAAAAAGAGTCGTCATTTAAAAGAAACTATAAGATTATATGTAGTTATAAACAATCAATCTTTTTTTTTTTTTTTTTTAGCATTTGTAGCAACTGTAATAACCTCCAGTCCTGCCTTTATAAATCAGACATGATTTGATAGCCTATATTTTTCTGGTTGTTACTTCAAGTGATTATTTAGTCAAGGAACAAGGAAGAGTTGTGTACGACGATTTCAAAGTGATTACCATGAACTTCAGAATTGTCTTTTGGAGAACAGTTGCTGAGACACGAATCATGATTGCCTCTGTGGCCCTAATAGAAATGATAAAGTTTAGTAACCAATGGTTCTAGAAACTGTCAGTTTCAGGAAACGGAGAATTTTGGATTTGACAACAGAAGTCCTGGGTTTGAGTCTTGTTGCTGCCACTTGTGAACATATAACTCGGGGTAATTCACTTGTTTCTTTGCTCATTAAGTTCCTCTTTTACAAAATAACAATGATTAAATCTACCTGACATTCTTGCAGGATTGTTTTGTAGGCCCACCGATACAACATGTGAAGTCCCTGGACGTGTATGTGATTGTGTTTTCCATTTTTGTTAATGTCAAGACAGGACAATGTCAAGAACTAAGTGTTTTTGTTTCTCTGTGGAACCATGGATGCATGACTTGGGCTATTTGAAGAGAAAAGCAGAAGGGATGTTTTCTATTTAAACTCTGTTCTACAAATTTAAATCTATTAAATTTAAACCATAATTTAATGTAAGTTATTCTAATTTTATTACTTTTCCTCACAGCGTATGATTTTGACTTGGTTGGCAGAATGAAGACAGAGGGAAGGAGCTTGGGTTGGGGGCTGGTTTAAAGGAGAGGAGAGAGTCTTGTGAAACACACAGGGTGGTGAGTTCAAGCTGGGCATTGGGCTCCATGCTGGGTGTGGTGCCTACTTAAAATAATAAGAAATAACAGTTCTTAGTATGTGCCAGAAAAGGCATGCATAGGTTTTGTTAAGCTTCTGTTCTGCAGATGAGGTCTTAGCAAGACTCTCAGACCTCTTCCGGGGTGATAATAAGGAAAAAGAGGGTAGGCCCAGTATGTTTCCAAGTACAGAGAGGCTTGGGACTGGCAGCGTCCGGGGTTCCTGTAAGGAAAAAAGGGAGCAATCTGGCCCATGAAGGAGCTCTCACAGTAGAGATAGAGTGTGATCTGGATAATTACCTTCTCGGAAAAACCAGGGTCAACTTTGAGGTTTTTTGGAACTGCAGCTTTCTTCTTATCTGCATTTTATTTCCTGTCAATTTCTCAACATTTGCTAAAGTTAAGCTATCCTAGAGCAGAAAGATGTATTTATTTGGGATCAGGCCAATAGAAAGAAAACTTGCCTTTCTGAAATGCAGTGTGGGTCAGAGGGAGGGGAAAACTTCAGTTCAGAGCTGAAAACAAAAGCAGATTGGCCATATCTTACTTATATTTGCTCAAACAGGCACGTTCAGCCCTCATGGGTCTAAGGAGAAGGAGGAGGTCAGGAGGTGCCACTCAAACCCTCTACTCTGGCTTTACTTTCTACCACCACCTCCGTGTCATCTGCTAACTCCCAGTCTTCTTCCTTCAAGAGTTTCTATTTTGTTTCGAAGTCCTACTCTTTTCTACCCTTAGTGACTGAAGGCGATGGGGGTTCTTTGTTCTCTGTGCATAGGGCATAACAAGAGAGGAGTTGTAGCCGTGTCTCTGATGTCTCCTACCAAATGCTCTTTCTCAGACAAATACTGATGAATACTGAAATATTCCTGCAGGTGATAACTGATGATCTACATTTCTTCAGATCAGCTGAGAAATTAGCCATCCTTTCTTACATTACTTTTATAAGAAGATGTTTTATAAGATCCAAGTGATTTTATGTGGCTAAACTTGGAACAAAACAAATGGCTGGGGGGCGCTTTGTTGGCTCAGTCCTTTAAGCATCTGCCTTTGGCTTGGGTTGTGATCCCAGGGTTCTGGGATGGAGCTCCAAGTGGGGCTCCCTGCTCAGTGGGGAGCCTGCTTCTTCCTCTGCCCCTCCCCCTGGTTCATGAGCGCTCTCTCTCTCTCTCTCCCCCCCACCTCAAATCAGTAAAATCTTTAAAAAAAAAAACCCAAATAACAAATGTCTGGTTTGAAGGCTGACTATATTGTAAGGTGGTAGCATTGTTGCAATGGAAAATAAAAATGGAACCAGACAACTTGGGCTTGTATTCAGGCCCCATGTGCTGGCTCTATGACTTTGGGTAGCTCACGTTACCGCTTTAAAATTCATTTTCCTCAGGGTGTCTGGGTGGCTCAGTCGGCTAAGCGGCTGCCTTCGGCTCAGGTCATGATCCCAGGGTCCTGGAATAGAGCTCCGTATCGGGCTCCCTGCTCAGCAGGGAGCTTGCTTCTCTCTCTCCCTCTGCTGCTCCCCCTGCTTGTGCTCTCTCTCTGTCAAATAAATAAATAAAATCTCTAATAAAAATTCATTTTCCTTCGTGGGATGGAAATAAAAATAATGTCAAAAAACAGTATTATAGAGGGGCGCCTGGGTGGCACAGCGGTTAAGCGTCTGCCTTCGGCTCAGGGCGTGATCCCGGCGTTACGGGATCGAGCCCCACATCGGGCTCCTCCACTATGAGCCTGCTTCTTCCTCTCCCACTCCCCCTGCTTGTGTTCCCTCTCTCTCTGGCTGTCTCTATCTCTGCCAAATAAATAAATGAAAAATCTTAATAAAAAAAAAATAAATAAAAAAAAAACAGTATTATAGAGACTTCAGTATTATGAAGACTACCTGGTTTAAACGTGTAGCCAACATCAAACTCAGTGATAAGACTCTAGAATCCTTAAGTATTTTAATCCGTTAAAAGGCAAGGGTGTCTACCTTCGCCCTTACTCTTAACCGTTGTTTTGGATGTTTTGGCCTATGTAATAGCGTGTGCCAAAAAGCAAGTGAGAGAGAGATGATTGTAGAAAGAAAAGACTATCCTAAGAATAACTGAAATGAAAAGTGGCTTGGGCCTAGGTAAAAACATACAGGTGGGAACAGCCAGGGTGATCTGGATAAAGTAGTTGGAGATACTTGTCCTGCCAAATATCATGTGTACTATCAAATTTATTCCTGTGAGCACAAGAACGGACAGGTGGTAAGAGGAAGACAGACAGCCCTGGATCTCGAGTCAAGCCACAGACTTACTGAGCAGATGCGCTATGGTAGGCACTGAACTAAGAGTTTTCTGTAAATTATCAAGTTTGAGTCTTACCACAAAACTGTAAGATGGGTATTATGATCCCCGTTTTACAAATAAAGAAACTAAGGTTTAGAGAAGGTAAAAAAAACTGACCCAGGTGCCAAAGCTGCCATCAGAGCAAAGATGGTACTTCAAAGGAATTGCTCTCAAAGTGAATCTTACACAAATGAGCCATGAAGGGGTGAATGATTTTACCAGTGGTGTTGGAGAAAGAGCTGAGGGAGGGGATTGTCAGAAATCACATTAAGTACTCACTTCACACCATACCTACAAAAATTCTACACAGATTGAAAAAAGGTCCAAGGGTAAAAGGTGGTGGTGGGGTTTGGAGGGCAAGTAAAAGAAATAGAAATAGCTATTTAATTGCAATTGGACTAGGGAAGAGCTTTCTAAGCATAGAAACCATGGAAGAAACCACAGAAGAAATGATTGGTAAGTTTGATTGCATAAAATTTAAACTTCTGTGCATCAAAAGCCATAAGCCAAACCTGAATGCAAATAAGACTAGGAGGGCAAATGAGAATATACAACTAAGATACACAAATGATTAATATCTTTATTGTACAAAGAGCTCTTACAAATCAATAAAAAACCCACAAATTTCCTAAGTAAAAACGGTCAAAGGCAATAAATAGGAGAATTACCATAAATTTTTAAAATTGCTCAGGCACACTAATAAGAAAAAAAACCCAGAAGTAAAAGTAGATACCATTTTCACTGTGAAGTAAAAAAGTATTTTATGAAATCGTTAAGATACATTTGTGAGAGATTTGAGAACTAGGAACTGAGATAATGTAGCTAATTGTCTTTTTGGTGGGTAGTCTATAGACATATCTCAGAAATACTGCAGGTTTGGTTCCAGATCACTGCAATAAAGTGAATATTGCGATAAAACAATCATATGAATTTTTTGCTCTCCCAGTGCATATAAAAGTTATGTTACCCTATACTGCAGTGTATTAAGTGTATAGTAACATTATGTTTAAAACATCTACATATCTTAAGTAAAAATTAGTTTATTGCTAAAAAATGCTAACCATCATCTGAGCTTTCAGCAAGTCGTAATCTTTTGCTGGCGGAGGGTCTAGCCTCATTGATATGGCTGCTGATGAGGGCGGTGGTTGCTGAAGGTTGGGGTGACTGTGGCAAGTTCTTAAAATAAGACAACAGTGAAGTTTGCTGCATCGATTGACTCTTCCTTTCATGAACAATTTCTCTGTAGCATGAGATGTTCTTTGATAGCATTTTACCCACAGTAGAACTTCCTTCAGAATTGGATTCAGTCCTCTCAGACACTGCCCCTGCTCTATCAGCTAAGTTTACGTAATATTCCCAATCCTGTGTTGTCATTTCAACAGTCTTCACAGCATCTCCAGCAGGAGTAGTCTCTATCCCAAGAGACCACTTTCTTTGCTCATCCATAAGAAGCAACTCCTCATCCTTTTAAGTTTGGTCATGGTGGGAACAGCCAAGGCGATTTTGATAAAGTAGTTGGAGATACTTTTCCCACCAAATATTGTATGTACTATCAAATTTACCCTGTGAGCGCAAGAAGGGACAGATGGTAGAGGAAGACAAATAGGGAGGCCTGACTCTGATGTCCAGCCACTGACTTATCGAGCAGCCGTGCAGTCCCATCTCCACGCTCCGCTTCTAATTCTAGTTCTTTTGCTGTTTCCATCACATCTGCAGTTACTTCCTCCACTGGAATATCGAACCCCTCAAAGTCACCCATGAGGGTTGGAATCTACTTCTACCAAACTCTTGTGGATGTTGATGTTTTGACCTCTTCCCATGGATTATGAATGCTCTGAATGGCATCTAGAGTGGTGAATCCCTTCCAGAAGGTTTTGCACTGATTTTGCCCAGATCCGTCAGAGGAATCCCCATCTATGGCAGCCATAGCCTTAAGAAATGTATTTCTTAAATTATAAGACTTGAAAATCAGAGTTACTGGGGCGCTTGGGTGGCTCAGTTGGTTAAGCATCTGACTTCGGCTCAGGTCATGATCTTGGGGTCCTGCGATCGAGCCCCTCATTGCACTCCGCATTTAGTGGGAAGTCTGCTTGTCCCTCTGCCCCCTCCCTCTGCTCATGCTTGCATGCATGCACTCTCTCTCTCTCTCTCAAATAAATTAAATAAAATCTTAAAAAGAGGAAATCAGAATCATTTCGTGATCCATGGACTGCAGAATGGATATTGTGTTAGCATGCTTGAAAACAACTTTAATCTTGTTATATATACATCTCCATCAGAGTTCTTGGGTGACCAGGTGCATTGTCAGTGAGCAGTCATATTTTCATTCTTCTGCATGTGGCTGTCCAATTTTCCCAGCGCCATTTATTGAAGAGACTGTCTTTTTTCCATTGGATATTCTTTCCTGATTTGTTGAAGATTAGTTGACATAGAGTTGAGGGTCCATTTCTGGGTTCTCTATTCTGTTCCATTGATCTGTGCGTCTGTTTTTGTGCCAGTACCATGCTGTCTTGATGATCACAGCTTTGTAATATACCTTGAAGTCAGGCACTGTGATGCCCCAGCTTTGGTTTTCTTTTTTAACATTCCCCTGGTAATTTGGGGTCTTTTCTGGTTCCATACAAATTTTCGGATTGTTTTTTCCAGCTCTGTGAAAAATGTCGATGGTATTTTGATAGGGATTGCATTGAAAGTGTAGACTGCTTTGGGCAGCATAGACATTTTCACAATGTTTATTCTTTCAGTCCTTGAGCGTGGAATGTTTCTCCATCTCTTTGTGTCTTCCTCAATTTCTTTGATAAGTGTTCTGTAGTTTCTAGAGTATAAATCCTTAACCTCTTTGGTTAGGTTTATTCCTAGGTATCTTATGGTTTTTCGTGCTACTGTAAATGGAATTGATTCCTTAATTTCTCTTTCTTCAGTCACATTGTTAGTGTATAGAAATACAGTGATATTTTGAAAGGAATATTTTTTTTCTGAGCAGTAGATCTCAGCAGTGGGCTTAAAATATTCGGTGAACTATGTTATAAACAAATGTGCTGTTATCCAGGCTTTGTTGTTCCACTTAGAGAGCATATGCAGAGAAGATTGAGTGTAATTCTTAAGGGCCCAGGATTTTCAGAGTGGTCAGTGTGCTGCTGGCTTCAACTTCAAGTCACGAGCTGTGTTAGCCTCTAACAGGAGAGTCAGCCTGTTCTTGGAAGCTCTGAAGTCAGGCATTGACTTCTGCGCAGCGGTGGAAGTCCTAGATGACATCTTCTTCCTCTAGAAGGCTGTTTGTCTGCCGTGAACATTTGTTGTGTAGTGTAGCCGTCTTCATTATTACGTTCGCAAGATCTCCTGGCTCACTTGCTGCAGCTTCTCTGTCAGCACCTGCTGCTTCCCCTTGTGCTTTTCTGTTGTGGGCATGGCGTCTTCCCTTAAAGCTCGTGAACCAACCTCTGCTAGTTTCAGACTTTTCTTCTGCAGCTTCCTCACCTCTCTTGGCCTTAATAGAACCTAGGAGAGTCAGGGCCTTACTCTGGATTAGGCTTTGGATTAAGGGGATGTTTTGACTGGTTTGATCTATCAGACCACTCAGACTTTCTCCATATCAGCAAAAGACTGTTTCACTTTCTTATCATTTATGTGTTCACTGGAGTAGCACTTTAAATTTCCTCCAAGAACTTTTCCTTTGCATTCACGATGTTGCCAACTGGTATAGGAGGCCTAGTTTTCGGCCTATTTCAGCTTTTGACGTGCCTTCCTCACTAAGCTCTATCATTTCTTGCTTTTGATTTAAAGAGAGAGACATGCGACTCTTCCTTTCACTTGAACACTTAGGGGAATTTTAGGGTTATTAATTGGTGTAATATCAATACTGCTCATACTGATACCAATATCAGTAATGCCCCATATTGTTGTAGCGTAAGGAATAAGGAGGCTTGAGGAGAGACAGAGAGATGGAGGGATGGGCCGGGAAGGCTGGTTCCTGGAGCACTCAACACATAACAACATTTCTTGATTAAGTTACTGTCTTATATTGGGCAGGGTTCATAGTGCCCCCAAATTACTGATCACAAATCAGTATGACAAATATAATAATAATGAAAATGTTTGAAATATTGTGAGAATTATAAAAATGTGATACCGAGTCACAAATGGGCAAATGCTGTTGGAAAAATGGTGCCAATAGACTTGCTCAAGGTAGGTTGCCACAAACCTTCGATTTGTAAACAAAACAAAACAAGACAAAACAAAAAAGCATCTGCAGGATGCAATATACTGAAGTGTGCCAGTATCGGAGTGTCGGTTTTTGTTCTTTTGGTGGGCAAACTGTGGACACGAGCCACAGAAAAAGTCTATGCCTTTTCTTCAGAAATTCCATTTTGGTGAATTTCACTTAAGGAAATTAGCAGATGCAATAAGATTTTTGTGCAAGGATATTATTGCAATGTTAGATATACTAGATAAATGGAAAACCAGTGCAGCTCTAATAGATAACAAGAGATGTTTGAACAAATAGTGCCATGTGAATATGAAGATTAAGATGTAACTGTTAAGACTGTGTTTTTGAAGACTCTCATGGGTAAAAATGATTCGCTGTTCAGGGGATATATGGTATAATCCTGCACTTGTTTAAAAGGCCCTGTGTGTGTGTCTGCGTGCATTGAAAGGGAACAACAGAAGATGTCGATTCTGTTCTAAGTGGTCTTAGATCATGATTAGTTTTTATTTTCTGTATTTTGCGTAGTTTCTACAATAAATGCCTATTGCTTTTATGATTATAAAAAGTTATTGAAGTTACTGTTTTAGAAGTTGTGAAGATAAATAAGAAAATATGGCTAGGAGTAAAGCAAGGTTTTAGAAATGTGAATTTCCTATTTTCCTTTATTGGAACTTCAGATAGGAATGTCACAATTCAAATTAAATTCTTTATGATTTGATTTGGATTTAAAAAAATTGGTAAGACTAAATAACTCTTGTGGTACTAATTTGTGTAGGTTTTGGTAGCGCTAACGGATGCAAGCATCATTACTGCTAAAGGTACAGAGTGCGTGTTCCTTTCTTCATATTCTACATATTTAATCTTTGATACCAGTTGGAATAATTTGCATCGTGCACATGGTACTGTATCCTAACAGGAAATGAGCTAAATGCATTTTTTCCTGACAGAAATAAAGTTAGCATTTTGTACAAGCAGAACGTCAGCCTTGTCCTTGGGCTTGGCATGCCTGCGTTTAGAGTAGGTCTGTAGTTTTCTCTTTCGAGGCTGGTACAGTCTTAGAGGAACCATGTCATCTCTTGTAGAATCTGGCTTTTGGCTTTTACCTGCCTTGTTATTCTGGCCCCTGGTAAACAGTATTTGAGATAATGAAGTTTGAGAGAGAACATTGGTTTCTCATAATAGCTGTGAAGATAAATGGTATGAGAAAGTGTTTTTCCTGTGCCAACATTTTCACACAGGAAAGACTGTTTTCACAGTATATTTGTTACCCCATTGAAGTTGTGTCTCATGGGCATATTCCTTTCAAGTTCAGGTTCACACTTTTTATGTCTTTGACAGAACTTTGTTTTTAAAAATTCTATTCAGGTTGCCGATGCCTTTGACTTGGTGTGCTTTTCTTTATGGCGTTAGTTCTATGAACGTTTCCTGCATGTTCCTTTTTTCTCTATGCCCCATCACGTTTCTTTTGTTTTACTTTGTGTCCCTTTTAAGGCACTTCCTGAGTTTTTAAGTCCATTCATAATATTATTTGTAAACGGTTGTCACGGTAAGTATGAAATTCTTTCACATTTGCTAAAATTTGTTTCTTTGTTTCTAGGGTGACTGTGGATCATACTATTCACGAAGCTCCAGAAAGGTAAAGAAAATTAACAACGAACGCAATATATATATATGTTTTTTTTTTTTTTTTTGCTTCTCTTCTTTTTTAAAATCATAAACGTGGACTTTAATGAATTATTTATATCAGATGCTATTTTTTAACCCTTTAAAAATTTAAATCAGAGAACATTTTGAAAGCTTTTATGGTTTTGCCTCGTGGGGGCCACTTGGTTGCCTGGACACATGCTGATGGTAGAATGGTACCTTGGGGGTGTTAACTGTGTTCCACATCTGGTCCTCAGCTGTGCAGTTGGAGGTTTGAGTTTATGGCATCCAAGAGTGGCCCTGTCTCCTGGAGACTGATGCTGTGTCACTTTCTCTGTTTATAATGCCATGAAAACCAAATGGTTGGCTTGGTTCTTCAGTACATTCTCTGTTTGAAAAGCCTGAATAGACGTTTAATTATGATCAAATGCTTCTCAATCTGGAATTAGGAGAGCCAGTTTGATGATTGTAACAGGGAAAGTCTTTTAGCTGTGATAACCCAATGACTCCATCTGACCTTGAGGGGTGTTCTGCTCAGTGGGCCTCACAGGCTGCCTTTCCTCTTTCCTCTGTACAGCAATGGGTAAATGTTACAACTCCTCCCTCTCCCCCTCCCATCTTCCTGGAGTTCCCAGCCCTCATCTTTCCACATGCTTAACAGTCACTGTCTTTCAGCTCTTAGTCTGGGAAGTATCTGTTCTTTGCAACAGCCAGACTAAAGGAAGGGTTAGGACAGGCTGCTTTTGAACATCAACCCTACTTGGCTCCATGCTCTTGGACAACATACTACGTCACCCTGTGCTTTGATTTCCTCACATGAAAATAGGTTAATAATGGTGCCTCTTTCATAGGTTTGTTGTGGGAGAAAACATTTTACTCAGTGACATAATAAGAGCTCAAAAAAGGTCAAATGATATAATTCATGTTATTATGGCTTATTGCTTTTCCTAAGGTGACTTTTACACTTATATGTATAGATTTTATTAGGGTGGATTATGCAAAATTGCCCTTTTAGTATGTCAAAAATTGACTAACACCAGCCACTTCATATGGCTAAAACCAATGACAATTAACTTGTAATTCTTTCTCCTATCTACGGAACTTTAGTGATTTTATTGCTTCAACACGTGTCATTACCCTTATCCTTGGAAGTACAGGTATACTTGGATCATCTTCCTTAAATGATATTATTTTTCTGTTGTTGTTATTCAGTGAAATGGTAGAGTCATACTGATTTTTTGTCACCAGCTACTCATAAGAATGATAATGTAGTCTTTTGAGATTTTTACCTTGGTTCCGTAGGCGTTTCTCATCATATTACCAGCTCTGCAGGATTTTGTAATGTTGCTGTTAAGTGTTAGTTTATCGGAGTCCTACAGTTAATTCCTTCTCACCCATGTATATGAAGTCTCACCTCTTAAAGAACTTTTGTATTTTTCAGGTGTATTTTCTTTTCTAGTAATTTTGAGGGGCAAAAGTGTAACCACCTTCATTTTCTGAAGTTAAAAAATAGAATCATACGTTGAATAATTGGACCAAGAGCATAGATTTGGCTAGCAATCTAGACGTAACAGAGGTCTTCATGATTTCGAAGCTAAGTTGGGCTTTACTAGCTCTCACCCAAAACTTTAATTTTATATGGTTGGGTAAATAAAAATCCCAAGAGGCTGTCTAAAATAATAATGGCAGAATCAAAACAAAAATGGGTATATTTTAGTTTCCCCCTTTCCTATTATATTTCTAGATGCTGTGGTTGCTCAAAAGTGTTATCCGACCATGTTTCAGAATTTTAACTCCAAGGTAGTTAATAATTGATGCCATTTTTAGAATGAATGAAACATGAATTTCGCCAATACTCTGATGAAGAACAAAAATATACGTTGTCATATTTCAACATTGAAATATTTTAGTTTTTCTTGAAGCTTACCTGAGAACGAAACAGTTATTCATGTGTGGATTTAGGACTTTCTTGTTCAGTTCTACTTACCTATTTGTGCACAGACCAACCTCCTTTACTTAGCCTTTAGCCATTTAAACAGCTTCTGGAATGTGGTTATGCTATCTTCTGTAGCAATGTTTTATATGTAGTTTAAATACTGTCTTTTCTTAAAAAAAGATTGTATTTATTTATTTATTGAGAGAGAGAGCGAGAGCAAGAGAGCGAAAGAGCGTGAACATGGGGGGAAAAGGAGGGTGAAGCAGACTGTCCACTCAGCAGGGCTCGATCCCAGGACCCTGAGATCATGACCTGAGCTGAAGGCAGATGCTCAACCCCCTGAGCCACCCAGGCATCCCCTGAAATACTGTCTTTATTGAAGTTTTGACTTTGTACCATGATGTCAGAAGACATGAGGCATTGGCATTGCCAGGCTGAAATGATTTCTCTAAAGCCTCCAGCACCACCAAGGATTCAGTTAGGCGAGAGAATAAAAACTGACTGGGGGCAAAAAGAGGCTAGGAGTTGATGCCTTTTTTTCCCCCCTGAAGTGAAAGGTTTCTTCTGCTTTACAGTTTTGGTATCTTGGGAGTGACTCTTGTGGCCTCTATCTGGTTTGCACGTAAACTCAACTGCCTTGGTGCTTTGGAACCCTCACTGGCCCATCTGCTCAGTTTGCCTCCTTTCTCTCCTGTCACAGTTTCAAAGAACATAACCAGAAGTCAGAGATCTGAACTGTAAAGACGTCCCTCGCTACTTGGCACCCACTCTGGCTCCTCCATCAGCCAGTCCCTAATGGTCTAACCCACTTTGCCAGCAAGGGGATGTCTGGGGCCTCAGGAGGCAACACAGAATCCTTCTTCCAAATTTCTGTGATTGAATCCTCTCACCCACTTAAAATATTAAATATATTAGAGATTGAGGAGATATGACTTCATAGAGTACAAATTGAAGGGGTGGCTTGGAAGAATTCTGAGTTTAATGAGAAGATCGTCAATACAAGTGAAAGGAAAACCCATTTATTATTTCTGGTATCTGATTCTTTCTTTGCTTCCCCCCACCACTTTGATTATGTGTTTTTATAGAATGTAAATCAAATGGCAGCATTTAAAGAAACCAAGGTCACTTTTTAAATCTCGTACGCCAAGGATTTGCCTAGACAAGCCTTTGATTTAAATGTTTGTAAATGTGACTTGACATCTGTAGATAGGTGTGCTGTCAGAACATTCGATTTACTTAAAAGAAGAGATGAAGGAAAGCATGAGCCTCTCTGATAGAATTCTTTTGTCTTTGAACTCTGGAATATGAGTAATCAGGAATAATGCTGCATCGTGTCAGGCAAAGCCTGAATCCTGATGACACAATGCTAAGAACTGTGAGAATTGACTCATGCCCAATTTAATGGTATGGGTTACAAAGAGGCTGACTAAAAATACTCGGATGTTTGCTGTGGCTTGCCGAAGTTTGTTTTCATTCTATGTTCAGAACAGATCAGCGCTCCCACAGTGCAGGCACGATGCTGCCCTGAAGGTCTTTACGTGGAGAGACTGGCTTGTGTCAGGTTCAGATGTGAGCGTGTGCTGGCCTCATCCTCTGTCATTGCACTTAGCCTCAGGACTGATGTGACGGCGCAGACATGCTTTCCTCTCTGCTCCCTCAAGTGGGCCCCTTCTCGAAGGTGTGTAGTCAATAGGAAGAAAAGACTCCCATTTTCATTTGGGAATATCAGTCCTTAAAACACTTTTTTTTGACGTTCAAGGAAGACATGTTTGTTTTGATTTCTGTTGTAAAGAGAATAATGTTATTGGCGGCCCTTTAAAAGTGGTAGGAATGCAAGTAAGTGTATGGGGGAGAGAGAAAGAGAGAGAGAGAGTCGGGACGGGGGATGGGGAAGATTAAAAAAATCGCACTTAGAATATTTATAAAAGTATACAGTTTCTATATATTAGAATCATCTACAATGACAAGTTATTGGTTCACTAATGTATAGTTGTCACATACAAGTAACACCTAGTTTGAACCCATGAGCTTAGAATCCTGGCTCAGCAGACCAAAAGATTCCTGACCAAATATTGTCAATGTCGTGCTTCCACAAAATGCTACTCTCCTTCTGCTCATGAGAACATGTAATCTTTCAATTGATCTCCTGTTTTCCAGTATGACTACAATGTTGTTTAGAATTTCAGAAATGAAGTCTGATATCACGGTGTTTCCTCCCACGCATCTCATTGTGTCTGTTTATTGTTTAACACTTCTTTTAGAAATTGCCTCTTCATGTCTTTGGGCATTATTTTATAAGGGTATTCATATCTTTCTCATCAATTTATACAAGCTTTTTATGTATTCATATTATTAGTCCTTTAGCTCCATTTTGGGAGCAAATATTTTTAGAGTTCCTTTGACTTTTACTTCTCTTTATATTATGTTTATCTTGCATAGTTTAATGTAAAAATTTAGCAAACAAACCCTTATTTGCTAACTATGGTGGAAGTGTTAATCATAGAATATTTTCAAATATGGTAATTTTTACAAAACATGTTTGGACACAGTTTCAGATCATATTTTTAATCTGAAAACCAAAAATCAAAAAGTGGTAAATACGGCTGAAGAGTTAGGCGAGAGTCATGTTGGGGGCTTTGAATTTTCAGTTAAGGAGATCCATCTAGTGTAGGCGTGCTTCGTATTAAATTGGATACAATTGTGTGGGGCGCCTGGGTGGCACAGCGGTTGAGCGTCTGCCTTTGGCTCAGGGCGTGAATCCTGGCATAATGGGATCGAGCCCCACAGCAGGCTCCTCTGCTATGAGCCAGCTTCTTCCTCTCCCACTCCCCCTGCTTGTGTTCCCTCTCTCACTGGCTATCTCTATCTCTGTCAAATAAATAAATAAAATCTTAAAAAAAATAAATGTATACAATTGTGGATCACAGTATGACAAGGGATCAGTGTATATTAATCTCCTTTGAAGCAGTGGAGGAGATGCCAAGTGGTGTCATATTATTTCTCTGAGGTGTATTTTTTTTTTAAATTCTCATGGAATTCCCCTTTGTTACAGACCTTTTTTTTTTTAATGGATTTATCCATATCACATCTAAATCCATGACCATCTAAATGTTTTCTTATGTGAACATGTCTTCACTGAGTCTCTAGAATTCACATTAGTACCCTGGAATTCTAAGGTAAATTCTTGCTCTGCAGTTCTCTTCTATGATGAAAGATGTGACCCTAACTCGGCTAACGCTAGGGTTCCTCCTCACAAGCCACCCTTTTCTGGAGGGCAGGAGACCTCATGGTTGGCGTCTGGCAGACTGCTTGCTAGTTAGGAATTGTGAACAAGTTGGTTGACCACTGTATTCCTCAACTGTCTCATTTCTAAAGGGCAGTGATAACAAGCATGTACCTCATAGAGCTTTTATGAAAATGTAATGAGAGTGCACCATTCCCCCTATTCTTGCTACATTATATGTGTTTGATAAATGTTAAATGTAACCGCCAGCAATAGGCAGATGCCCTTTCTTTCCTTTTCCTCAGCTGATGATACTCTGAACCCATCTTCCATGGAGTAGGTTTGGAGGGAATGAGGCTAAAAATGACGGGGACTTAAAATTATAGGCTGAAATTATGAGGACTTAAACATTTTAATAGTGTAATAAAGTAGTAGACAAGAAATTGGTGATGAAGCCAGGAAATGATGCTTTAAAATCCAATGGCAAAATGGTCAAAGTTTCTTCCCATGGATACTTCCTTGGCCCATATGTCACCCCCCGCATATCCATTTGTGATATTCTAGAAGTTGGATCAAAATTGATGGACAGGAGTAGAGAATGTTAGTCTTGTTTTGGTCTTTAATGGTGTATGTTTATCTAATTTGTGTATTATCACTAAATATATTTATATAGATGTTACTGTATGTGACATGAATTATAGACAAGTGTGCACGTGCGTGTACATGCACTGTTTGTATGATGTATATAAAATGATGTAAGTTAGAGCTCTGAAAAGTCTCCATAATTCCAGATCCCTGCTGAGCCTCTCTATAGGAGTTATTCGTCCCAGGGGGAGGCCTGGGGAGGAGCTTCAGTGTGATAAATACTGTTTACTCTAAGCTGCAATGATGGGTTTCTTTCTTCATGGTGGAGTGTAATGGGTATCCCCCACTGCTCCGTCTGTAGCTCCCAACTCGAGAGCTTATTGGAATACAAAGTGATTCTGTCTCAGGCCAGAAAGAAAATAGGATACATATGTATTCTTTCTTAGGTTCTCGAAAGAGAAAAAGACTTCACTGCCGTTTGCCTTTTGAGCCTATAACCGGTCTGCTGATAATTACTTCAAATAGTGCAGTAAAAGGAAAGGAACTCACATTTATTGAATGGCCATTATGTGCTATATGATTTTAACTCATTTGATTCTCCAAAGACTCTGTGAGGCCGGTTGGATTACCCCCAATTTATAGATGGGGAACTGAAGCTCAAAGTAGTTGGTAAATAGAGTTCTGATACAAACCCAGGTATAACTGATCCCCCAAATCATGCTCTTTCCAGGGCTGTGCTGTCTGCTGTTACATTCGATGATGAATAAGGGAAACCAGAAAAATTGTTCGAAGTTTTGCACGTTTCCAGTGTTGGCCCTGGCTGTCCACACCCAGGGGGAGCAGCCGGTAGCCGGTGCGGGCAGTAAGAACCCTGTAAGGCGAGTTTCCTTCGCAGCCAGGAGTCCCTCCTCTCTGCCCTCTGGCTTGGGGTACTGCTTTGCTCTTCTCTGCGTACCTTGGCCTTCTTGCTTCTCACCTGCCTCCCATTTCCCACTAAAATGTCAACATTCGCTAGATTTGCTTTGTAACTAGTAAAGCCATATTGGTGGCAGTTATTTACTTCACTTATTTATTTCAACTCGAATCCAGTGTTTTGAATATCCAGCTATAATTTGAGGCATGTATAACCTCCTGAGAAAAGAGGCGGCAATTAAGATGTCAGCCTTGTCAGGATTCCTAAGCGCTATGCTGATAGGTACTTGGAAATGATATAGATAGGACATATGCTAAAACCTTCTGGCGTGTAAATATGTTGCTCTTTAGCAGAAAGTTTCCAGGATTCGATAGGCAGCCTTTTGCAATGATTTGGGTATTCTGGGATGGATTCAGCCTTTCTTAGATTTTTTTTCTTTTTTTATATTAGAAAGGGAGGAAGTGTGTGGTATAAGGAAAAGTGGGTAAGCTTGAGAGTCTGATAGGTGCAGTCTTTTTTTTTTTTATGTTCAGTTAGCCAACATATAGTACATCATTAGTTTTTGATATAGTGTTGGATGATTCATTAGTTGCGTATAACACCCAGTGCTCATCACAACACGTGCCCTCCTTAATATGATAGGTGCAGTCTTAAATTGTAGCCCCATCTCTCACTTGTCCCTGGCAAGTCACTTTACCTCTTGGAGCTCTGGTTATCCATCTGTAAAACAGATGTTGTACCTGCCATTGTTTTAACACCCAGTACAGTGGCTAGCATAGAGCATCACTGAATAAATATTAGTTCTCTGTATCTTGACCTGGAAGGTAATGCTTTTTTACTACTTTTTTCCTTAAGTTCTTGCCTTTAATGAATGCATGTATATGGAGGGAAGACTGATTAAATAAGCCTTTCTTCACATAAGGACTGTCTTCCCTTTATAGTTCTGTATCTGTTCTATTTTAAATAAAGGTTTAAACTCTCTCATTTCCCTGATACCTCTGCTTGAGATAAGGCTTGAACACAACAGCTAGTTGGGTGTATTCCATACATCTGTTCTGTGCAAGTGTTCTTCCTGCCGGATCTGGGGTGCAGTGAGTTGAGAGGCACATTTTGCTAGACTTAGCCATTGATGATTCCAGCACATTTATCAGACACAGGTGATGCTTTTGAAATTATGCGGGAAGCAGACATGACTAATGCGGTAGGTCAAGGCTTCCAGCCTTGGGAGAAAACACTCTTTGGCTGGGAGGGATTCTGCTCCGTCTCACAGTCGTCTTCTCTCTTCTGTGAATTCTGTGCTCCCGATAAAAACTTGCCTGTCCCATCTGCCTTATGAAGTAAGCACAACAGTTTCCACAAATAATTTTAAATGTGCTCAAAGGTTAACAGTTAATGAGTACAAGTCTAGCAAGGTTTCACTGTAAATTAATCAGCTATTAGACACTCTCTGGTATCTACAGTTAAAATTAGCTACTGTTCTTTTACTTTAAAGTCAACAGATGACTGCTTTTCTATGCAAAGTATACTTTTTAATGAAAAAGTAAATATTTTTTTTTGTTAAGATTTTTTATTTATTTGACAGAGATAGAGACAGCCAGCGAGAGAGGGAACACAAGCAGGGGGAGTGGGAGAGGGAGAAGCAGGCTCCCAGCAGAGGAGCCTGATGTGGGGCTCAATCCCAGAACGCCGGGATCACGCCCTAGCCGAAGGCAGACGCTTAACAACTGTGCCACCCAGGCGCCCCGAAAAAGTAAATATTTTTAATCACCAAATGAGAGAAGAACTTTCTCTCTACAGATGTAGATGTTTTAGAAAAGATGATGTGTACTTTTTCTAAAGCGTCTCATGAGACCTACTAAGTTGATTAATCAAAAGCTTTAGAATTACTTTTAGCGTAGTACTCTTGTCACTGATCCAAAAGAAAATGTTCCTCAGTTTACAATTGTGCTTATTTTTGTCCTAATTCAGTCATCAGAAATCTAGGGAATACATCATTTTGTAAAGTCAGGAAATCTAAGGAACTGAAGAATGACTCCCTGTCATTTTTTATGTTCCTTTCCTAGTTGTCAGTGTTGCGGCCCGTCAACAGCACCACATTTCCTGCTGGTTTAAAGTCGAGTGATAAAGCTGCATCCGTGCATCCTAAGTGCACAGACCCTAACGTGCATCCTAAGCTCTTCTCCATAGCCAGCCAGCACCAGTGTGATGCCCTTGTGACATGACCTGAGGAAGCAGGAGGTGTTACATAAAGTCAAAAAGAGCAATCAGAAGTTCGTATATGTTTTGTATTCCTTTATTTGACATTATTTGATTTTTGGATCATCTTTATGAAGTGGGCAGAGAAGGTGTTAATATAACTCTATAGACACAGAAATGGAGGCTCACTGCCCTGACCTGCACAGCGTCCATAACTGACCTACTTGTGACAAGAGCCTGGCCCTTGGTTCAGTGCTTTTTCCACTGTCCCACTATCCAAGTCACTCATGTGAGGGGCCACGTGCCCCCGTTCAAGTCATTTCCCTGTGAGAAGCAGTCAAGCCCTGATCCTTGGTGGGTTGCATGATAAACATTAATGGATAGAATCCATAACTAAGTATAGAGAAAGTAACACTGGTTCACCAGTGCGTATGAATCATTCTATGTGTGTCTCCACTTTCCCTGTAAGAACATTTTTGTCTGGACTCGTCCGGCTTGGTAATATAGGTTGTTTATTTTTTCCTGTGTGGAACCTGGATGGAGACAGACTGAAAGCTGGTCTGAGCCTATCGGTTTTGCTGACGCCAGTAAGTTTACTGATTATGTTTACCAGGCTCAAGCTTTTAAGATGAATCTCTGTGGAAATGAATTGCTCATTTTAGGGACTTGTCCAGTGCTGTGATCAGCCACATTCAAGAATGGAAGAAGATAGAAAAAGAATTCAAGTTATAATATTTTTTGAAAGATTTTATTATTTGAGAGAGAGAGAGAGGAGAGAGAGGGTGAGCCCAAGCAGGGGGGAAGGGGTAGAGGGAGAAGCAGACACCCCACTGAGTAGGGAGCCCGATGCGGGATTCGATCCCAGAACGCTGGGATCATGACCTGAGCCGAAGGCACACCAACTGAGCCACCCGGTGCCCCCGAATTCAAGTTCCAATAATTCAATTTATTGGAAAGCTAAGATGGCAAAACCAAAAATAAGTCTTGCTCTGTTGTCAGTAGTGGGCGGTCTTGGGAGCAGCACAGAGAGGACTGTGAATGCTGATGCTTACGAAGCCCAGTGTCTACCTTCTCACTCTGGAACTTAGTGATTAAGTTTTGTGGAGCTTGGTTATCTTGTTTCAGGGATAAGGCACACTTCCTTAAGGTTTGGAGCCTTTCTTTCCCATATGGGAGTTGCCTACGTAGAGCATAGGTGGTGAGGAATTACGGTAGAGGTGTTCAAAGCATTAAGAGAACATCCTTTCAGATCTTTGGTTCTAGACTCCCCAGGAGCATTATTTTATCCTCATTTCTTTTTCTTTTTGCAAATACAGGTAACCTTGAAAAACAGACTGAGTAGTTAGCTCCTGTTTCCACAGCGCTAGCATGAAAATTTCTTACAGGCTGGAACTGCTGCTTCCACGGTTGCTATGCAACCAGGCGAGGAGTTCACAAGCTTTGTCACAAGCCAGCAATCAAAGGAGAGACAGTATTTTCTTTCGATTATGTATTTTATTTATTTATTTATTTATTTATTTATTTATTTATTTATTTCTGTCAGCTCTTGTTTTGGGGATTATGTATTTACATCCTTTGGGGAGTTTTTGTTTGTAGAAATGCCTTTTCTAGGGAAACTTTATTTGTTGAAGACATTTTGATTTGATCTTGCTAGAAAAGAGGTGAGCCCTACCTCACAGGCAGTAGGTGTTGAAATTAGGCCTTGAAGCAGATAAAAGAGTTCTTACTAAAAACGTGGTGGAGTCAGATACAGCTTTAGCCATCCTTTTAGTAAGAAAACATCCAGGTGGCTTTGTATTCTTCCGCTTCTGGTCTCTGTCCATCGTGTACTTCTCTGACCTAAATCGGTGGCTTTGAATCTGCAGTTCCTTCAGCTCTCTTGTCCCTGAAAGTCATTTCTGAATAGAAGACCATTTAAACCTTTGTAATCAGGATTTATTCTGACCAAATTTTCTGGAGCCATCTTTTATGTAAATCTTTCTTGACCTTTACAGACTTTTGTCTTTCAAATACGAATGAACCAGCTTTTAAACAAATGTTTGGGTAAATGCTTATAACCAGTGTTTGTATTTTCAGTTATCCATTTTTAATTATCCATGGATGTTTATTGAGCGAGGCCAAAGAATGTGTCTCAGAACTGCTCATAATACTCGTGCAGGTAGAGAAGAGGAGATAAGAAGACTAGAATAATACAGGTCTGCCAGTGTCCCCAAGGAGAAAGGATGGATTCTAGAAACTGCATATCAGTGAGCTTGAATTGATATCTGGCGGCATCGCAGTCTGGGTTACTGAACTAATAGCTCGTGATGACTAAGAAGTGGTGATAATTAGGAGACAACCTGATTTCACTAGGAAAAACTCATGTAAAATTAAACCTGTTTTCTTCCCGATGATTTTACTATGCTGATGATTTATGTAATTCTGTAGCCACTGGATATGGCTTTTAGTAACATGTTTGATGAAATTTCTGATGATAATCAACATTGCATTACTGCAGCCTCTAAACTTTTATGCTTTAAAATAGCACTTAGCAATTTTTTTCCCCGTGGCAAATGACTCTATGTAAATTATTTGAAGAAACGAAACAGAACATTAAAACTGATATAAATGTTTTTGAAATTCAGGGACATAACATTTGCATATAAACATTACCATTTGCATTTTCCCCTTATAATTGGGCCTTACTGTCAGAAAGTTTTGCTTCTTTTTAAAGTCAATATTTAGCATTTGATTGCATGAGGCCATGCTTGCAGGTGCGAACACAGCTCAGTCAGGATGAGCTTACCTTTCCCATCTGTGCCCTCCCCAAGTGAGTGGGGTTCCAGTTTGGGCCTCTGTCACTGCTGGGATTTTGTGTATAACGTGTCAATGACTGTTGGAAAAAGGCCTGATACCTCATCTTAATTTCCACACTCCCTTTGAATTCTTTGTACAAGAGTGGAGAGTGAACTATTTTAAGTCAAACCATAAAGCAGTGCTGAGGAATGCTGATTTTTTTTCCATTTCTTCAACCCACAAGCATTTTCTGAGTAGTGCCTTCATTGGTTTGAAGACAAGTGGGGCAGATGCATTCTGTCACATGCTAAATTCCCACACTCTGGCCTTTTTTTTTAAGACCCTTTGGCCAACTGACAGATCCTTCTCAGAAAGAAAAATTTTAAATACATAAGATATGAGGAACTAATTATATTAAAATAGTTATCCAAGATTAAAAATTGTGATACAGTTATAGATATACTTATTATGCATTAGATAATAAGATCCAGTAGAGGGTTTAATACCAGCTATATTTTGTAATTTTGATGCGCTTAAGCAATATCATATCTGCCTAACTATAGAGTGATAGAAAAGGAATCATTATTTCTGTGGGTGACAAAGTCACAGGTACTGTTAATACTCTGTGGCTTGTATCATGCCTATATTTATAATGCAAGGAGATTCTAGATTTCGGTTAGATATTAATGAAAATAAAGATGTACTTTTCTCTCTCCAAGAGTCTGTCCACAGACCCATGCAGGGGAGGTCCGTATACCCCAATTAAAATACACCTGTTTACACATTCACCAGTATAATTATATAATGTTCACAAAAGTAATTTTCTTAAAAACAGAAATATTAATATAAGATGATGATACATTCTTTCCAGGTGGTAAAGTCTCTGGGATTAGAATCCTTGTGGATATTCCAGTTAGCGTATATAGTTTAAACTCTATTAAGCACGTGTAGTAGCAGAGACAAATGAGTTTCAAGCATGTATACTGTCAATGTGACCTAATCTTCAATAGAATAGAATGGTAAATCTTCACAGAAAATGCCAAATGGCTGGGCCCTTTGCCAGTCTTCGTTATATTTTTGAAAGAGCGTAAGAAATAAAGCCACAGTTTAAGTAGAGAAATTTTATCTAAACAACCTGTATAAGAAGTAAGTTGGGAAAATGCCCAACTCATTAATGAACAATGCTGGTAGTCATATTGAACATCTTCGGTGCAAATAACAGCACTGATTTCGTAGGTATCTGTGGGTTAATATGTGTGTAACACTTAGAGTCATGCCTGACGCATAGGAAGCCCTGTGTTAGCTCTTCCAAAATAAGTCACTACTATTAAGTTCTACAGGTTTGCTGTGGAGGCCATAAAGCTTTCTTATTTCAAAGAACCATATATACATGTACAGCAGTGATAATTCAGGGCTTACCAGTCCACGACTGTGGGATGACATCATAGACATTTTTAACTTACTTTTTGACTAGATGATACATGAACGTTATATAAAATCTTAAAGATATAGAAGTGTATATATGGTGAAAACTAAATTGTTTTTGCTTCCTTTTATCCCAGTCACCCAATTTTCCTCTTCCCAGAGGCAATGTATTATATAAAAGTAATAGGTTTATCTTTTTTCTTTTAAAGATTTAATTTATTTATTTGAGAAGAGAAAGAGAGCACAAGTGGGGGGAGAGGTAAAGAGAGAAGGAGAAGCAGACTCCCTGCTGAGCAGGGAGCCTGACGTGGGGCTCGATCCCAGGACCCTGGGATCATGACCTGAGCCGAAGGCAGTTGCTTAACTGACTGAGCCACCCAGGCGTGCCTCGATTTATCTTTAAAGGGAGATTTTATGCATATGGTTACAAGTCTGTGTACATACACATATAGTCTTTTTTTTTCTTCTTTAAGTAAGCTCTACACCCAACATGGGGCTCAAATCAAGAGTCACATGCTGTACTGACTGAGCCAGCCAGGTGCCCCCACGTAGAGTCTTCTTGATGCAGAAGTGATTCCATGCTATATACTGTACTTTACCCAGAGTACATCAGTAAATATATCGTAGAGATCATTCCATACAGAGGTGCCTTGTTTTTTTAAATAAACTTTTAATTTGGAATAACTTTAGACTTACTGAAAAGTTGCAAAGATAGTACAGAGTTCCCATATACTACACACGGGTAAACATTTTACATTATGGTGGTGCAGCTGTCAAAACTAAGGAGCCAGTATTGTTGCATTACAATTAACTAACGTCCACATTCTGTTCCGATTTCCCTAGTTATCCCCTACTGTCCTTTTCTCTCTTCCAGTATCCATATTACATTTGTCGTCATGTTCCTTATGGTCTCCTCTAGTCTGTGATAGTTGCGTAAATTTTCCTCGTTGACAACCTTGACAGTTTTGAGGAATGCTGGCTCAGTATTTTGTGGAATATTCCCCCATTTGAGTTTGTATGGTGTTTTCTCATGGTTGGTCTGGGTTTATAGGTTTTGGGAGCATGAGGTGAAGCACCCTTTTTTATCACCAATGTCAAGAGCGCAAGCTATCAACGTGGTTTATCACTGATGATGCTGATCCTGGTCACCCGAACAAGGTGGTATTTGCCAGGTTTTACTCTGTAAAGTTACTTTATCTCCCTTTCCATATTCTGCTTTTTGGAAACAGCTAACTAAATGCAACCCACATTCAAACGGACTGAAGTTCCACCTCCTTGGGAGAAGGATGCCCTGTGTGTGTGTGTGTGTGTGTGTGTGTGTGTGTGTGTGTGAGTGTGTGAATGACTTTCTAACGTGAATGTCTGTGTTTTGTTTGTTTTGAGAGAGAGAGAGTGCATGTGCGGGGGAGGGAGGGGCAGAGGGAGAGGGAGAGAGAGAATCTTAAGCAGGCTCCATGCTTACATAGGGCTTGATCCCATAACCTTGAGATCATGACCTGAGCTGAAATCAAGAGTCCGTCTCTTGACCAACTGAGCCACCCAGGTGCCCCGAAACTCAGTTTTTGACTTCTAGTTATCTTTCTAAAATAAAACTCAGATCTAGAGTTTTAAACGATACTTCCCCAAATCTGTCCTCTCCCTTCATGTATATTTCTTATTTTGGGACACCTCTCTTTAGCTGCCCAGAGACCTCTTTTTGTTTGTTTGTAATTTTCTAGTCATTTTGGCCATGTTTGTACATAGAGCTGAATTCAGAATAAACAATGTGGTACTTTAATGATGGCTTTGTTGATATTCATAGATGATCATTGCTAAGCTACCCACCTGACAAATTATTTGCTCCAGGTGACTAAATAAGCAGTTTTCATAAACTGTCTTTGAAATTAATATCTAGAGATGCTGCTGTCTTACCAAAATGTTACATCGAACTTCGTAACCTAAAACCTCACTTCAGTGTATACTCACATAGGTTTGGGCTCTTTATTCAGTTAACAGGTATTTACTTATTAAGCTTCTGCTCTGTTTTTGCCATGGTTTGGTGGTGAGACAAGTCAGATGTCTGACGTGGGGCAGATCATTTCTAGTGCAAGACACACAATAAACACATTAAAAATTAATAAGATCGTTTCAGAGACTGAGAAGTGCTTTGAGGAAAATAGGCAGAGTGAAGTGCTCGTGGATCCCTCGGTCGTGGTGGCCGCGTCAGGGCTGCTGTCGGCTTGTGGCCAAAGCCGTCCTCAAGAGATGCAGTTGACCTGAAGCCTGAGGACGCAGGAGGACTAGACATCTGAAAGGCTGGGAGAAGAGCTGTCCAGCAAAATCTGGAGCTGGGAGGGGATTGGTGACTTCCAGGAATAAAAAGGCCCGGTGTTGTAAGTGAGGGCAGGGTAGTGGGGATGGGCTGTGAGGGTAGGCAGGGCTGGGCCCCTGCAGGGCTTCACCGGCACAGTTACCTGCTATGGGAAGGCTCTGGATGCTTTTGAGCAGGGGAGTGACATGATCTGAGGTATGTGTTTTAAAAGCACCTTCTAGTTGCTTTGTAGAAAACAGATTGTAGGGGAGACAAGAGGAAACAAGAATACCAGTTAGGAGACCACTGTAAGAGTCCATACGAGAGAGAGGTGGTGGGTTGGACTGTCAGCAAGATGGACAGAAGAAGGTAGTTAAGGGGACGATGCCATATAAGTGCCTCCAAATTGATTGCATTGCATGTGAGTTTAATGTTAGGAACATTTGGCATAAGAAAAGAATCATTAGCATTATATTTTCAGTTAGTGCTTAAAGAGAAGAGTGGTATCACTGGTAGATGAATGGTTAAGGAAGATGTGTACACACACACACACACACACACACACACACACGAATATTACGCAGCCATAAAAAAGGATGAGATTGTGCCATTTACAACAATGTTGAGGGACCTAGAGGGTATTATGCTAAGTGAAATAAGACTGAGAAACACAAATACCATATGATTTCATTCATGTGTGGAATCCAAAAAGAAACAAATGAGTAAAGAAACAAAAAGCAGAATCAGACCTATAAATAGACATAGAGAACAAACTGATGGTTGCTAGAGGGCAAGGGAGGTAGAGAGATGGGCAAAGTGGGTGAAAGGGAATGGGAGATACAGGCTTCCATTGCGGAACGAGTAAGTCATGGGAATAAAAGGCCCAGTATAGGGAATACAGCCAGTGATATTGTCATAGTGTTGTATGGTAACAGGTGGTGGTTACACCTGTGGTGAGCACAGCAGGACATAACAGAGAAGTTGAATCACTGTGTTGTACACCTGAAACTAATGCAACATTGTGTGTCAACTAGACTCAAATAAAAAAATTAAAATAACAACAAAAAAGAAGAGTGGTAGCAAATATCCACATTAATACACTAGGAAGACATTAGGGAGCCATGTCCACCCTGACTTAAATTCACACATCATAACAGGAGAGGAAACTTGCTTACCAAGTTAATGAGCTTTTGATTTTTATTATCTAGTAAGTCTGCCCTAACTACCAAGCCCACAACAGTAAGAATTTGTCTTTAGGGTTAATAATAAACTGCAGTAGTTTAGCATCCCATTTATTTGATTATTATTCCTCAGGAAATTCTCATCTTAGTAATAATATTTCTGATGTAATGGTCACTGTGAATTGCTTTTATACCATAATGATTGTAATATTCAGCTAAGCAGAACATATTTCAATCATATTTTGATGTTTAACTTCGAAATCACTGAGAAAACATTTCATTTTTGTAGCTATCGCATGCATGCAAAATGCCTTTTGATAAAGGGTTTTACAAAGCTTTCTTTTGCATGGATCTCTTAATGTAGTCAGTCTTGACATTTTGACTCATATCAAATACAGCAATTCATTTTATGAGAACATGGAGTTTAATATTATAACAGTTGATTTGTTTTAAATTTTCAAGGTAATATTTTCTTTTGCTGTATGAAGAAACATGGTTGCAATGTAACAAACTCATTAGTTGGGCTCAATTTAATATTTTTGGGTAAGGCAGGCAAGATAGGGACAATTTATTTTTGTATTCTAGAAGTAAGGATTTGCTAAGGAGCTGATGAGGTAAAGAGAAGGGAAATATTTGCCTCTTTAATAAACTTTTAAAAAGCACTGCACAAGTGTGGAGTGCCTGGGTGGCATAGTCGGTTAAGCGTCTGACTCTGGTTTTGGTCGGGTTGTGATCTTAGGGTCATGAGTTCAAGACTCCCTATCCCTCTTCCTCTGCCCCCCCCTTTTCTCTCTCAAAATAAATAAATAAAATCTTAAAAAACACTGCAAAAGTAGATGGATGGCACCAAAATTAAACAAATGGATGTTGATATGTTAACTGTCTATAGTTCTTGTCTTTTTATTTAAAGCAGGTATGGCTGTACTTTTATTTGATAACGCTTGGCTTGTAGTACAACCACACGTTCCTGTTTAACTGGATGTCTTTTTTGGGGGGGGGTAAGAATAAGATGCTGTAAGTTGAAATAGGTTTGCTTCTCAGAGATGGTAAGTTAGTTTCAAGCCCAGAATTCTGTCCAAGTTTATTACTTGAAATGTAATTAACTGTGTGTTGAATATTCTTGAGTACCATCTCACTAAAGGTTTAGGAGTATTTTCGTAAGTGAAGTCCAGAAACAAGAGCCAAGCTTTACTAGCTATTTTAAATACTTTTAATAATTAAAAAAATAAGAAAATGTTAAAATTGTTTCAATCCTCATAAGAAAAGAATGTTTTGACATTTCATCTGGTTATTCTTATTAAAGAATTGGGGTTCTCATAGCCTCATGAGATTTCTGTTCCCAATGCAGCATAAAAACCAAAACCAAACCATAAGTTGCCTTTATAAGTTATGTTGATCCTTTGATTAC
Source organism: Ailuropoda melanoleuca (assembly GCF_002007445.2). NCBI lineage: Eukaryota > Metazoa > Chordata > Mammalia > Carnivora > Ursidae > Ailuropoda > Ailuropoda melanoleuca. The sequence goes on along the minus strand of NC_048223.1, from coordinate 65,730,452 downwards.
ATTTACTTGAGCAAAGAGGAAAGTGCAAAGTGGCACAGTGGCACAGTGGCACAGTAGATACAAAGACGTCAAACAATCCTTTCCTGAAGGATTTAGATCTAGTTGGATGTCAGTCCTGCTCATGTTCCAGCGTTGGCCTTTCTGTGCACAGCCAGAGAAGTGCATGTAACATGTTAGGAGGACATGCCCAAGAACAGAGTCAGTCCAGGCATGAGACAGTCCCGGAATTTGGCATCTGAACTGATTCTTGAAGGAGGTGCAGAATTTAAACAGATGAGAATGAAGCCTCGAGGAAAGCGCTGGAGGTAGAAACAGCCCCTATCCTGGTTCTTCTGTTCTAGCTGGGCATTGTGCCTGTCACTTCACTGCTCACTGGACAGCTCGCAAAGTGCCGTGAACAGAGAGGCTGCTGAACAGATGGGATCCCAGGGGTGGACAGCGTACTTGTACGCAGACAGCATCCAGATGACTAATGTGCATTTAAATCAGTTGAACAAGGTAGCATGATCGCATAAACTGTATTCACATTATGAGAACTTGACAGTCTGTTTTTTTTGCTTCGCATGTCACTTGCAATTCCTGATTCAATTGCTACAAAGCAGAAGGAGAAAGAACATCTTTGGTTCGTAAAGGATTTCTTGGGCTAAATGTTGGTAGACATTTCTGAGATAAGTTTTTGATTTCTAGTCTCTTGGTCTTTGAACTCTGCAAAAGGACAGACTTAATGTTTCTGTTTTTCAACCTTTGGGGGCTCACGAATGGTCGAGGGGAATACTGCGAATTTTAAATAAATACATTTAACGAGTTGCATTTTTTTTAATCAGGAAAATTCCATATTCAGGTGAATCCTTTTATATGATACGAAGTCCATTTTTTAAGGTAAATAGTCTTTTTTATAATTTGCTTATTTAAAAAACTTGGTTTCTTATCCATCTGACTTAAGCTTTGGGTTTCTAGTCTCCTGGTCTACTAGGAGTCTGTCTATGAGCAGTTGATTTAACGCTTTCATTTTCTTACATCGGGGGACTCACTTTAGTGGTAGGAACCCTAATAAAATGCATTTTAAAGAAGACATTTAATAGCTTTATTTTTTTAATCAGAAGAATTCCATATTCAGAGTGAATCCTTTCATATGGCATGGATTCTTTATTTTTTACTTACATAGTTGTATAATTTACTGGTTTCGAAAATGTACTTCTGTATATTGGATTTGGTTAAAGTAGGACAGTTCAATATCCTGTTCACTTTTTATTAAGACATTGAGCATCCAGTGGAAAAATCTATTGGTGACTGTCATTATTTTCTCTAAACTTCTATCAGGCTTGGAAAATAGATAATCTAGAAAACTGTTTTTGACACAATATAAAGATGAGTTTGTTCAGATGGAGTCCCCAGTAAGCCAATGACTGTGAAAGAGTATAGGTCTGTTTCCATGTTTGATTAGAACAAGTGTTCCTGACATATAAAATATTGCTGTGATTAATGATCACAATGGATTTTTTGGGGTAGATTTTAATTTCATTGTTGCTGTTTCATTATGTTGAGTGTTCAGCCATTTCACAGCTTGTTAAAGATCTATTTCAAGCATTTGTTGCTTCTTCTGAACACTTTCCCAGTATCTAATTATTAAAGGAACACACAGTATGCAGAACAAATTCACATGAGCAAAACTGACAATCGCAGAAGTGTTCTATTCTTATTTGCATCGCGGTCTTATTCATGTCAGTTCAGATCCATATATTTCTCTCAAATTTCTCTCGTTTTCCTCAGTGAGCATCTTAGCAGGGATGCTGTACCTGATATTGCAGACATGCTGTTAGGAATATTAAAAAGGCTAAGAGCCTCATGCTAAAGAATTATGTAGAAAGAAGGAATTCAGCACGAACTGTCAGTCTGTCCTCTCTTGCCTTTTTGGTTTTGACTTTCTTGTTGGCAATTTCTTGGGGTAATGTGGAGCTCTTTTACCTGCCTTTAGAAAATAAATGATTTTCCAAGGATCTATGCTTAATATCAAGGTCTGGACATTTTTTCCATTTTATTTCCCTTAGACACCAGAGATTTCAGTGGGTCCTCACCTTGCTGGAAGGCTGCCATTAAGCCAGCATCAGCCTGTAATCGATTGCTAATGATTACCTAAAAGGAGCAGTCAGTGTTCCCTGTCAGGTGATTGCGCAGCGACCAGATAGCATGTATTTTTCAGGCAAAATCAAGGACTAACCCTGGAAGCTTCAAAGGCCTCATCATTGTGAGGCTATTGCTGTGTCATTCTAGTCCAAACAAGAGCATACCTGGAATAAAAATCAGCTAACTGTCCATATACATCTGCAGATAGAATATAGGCCGCAAAATGGCAAAGATCTGTAAACAATTGTCTGTGTTTTCATTTTACTTTTATAGAGATATATCTGTGTCAGAAGAAGCAAATATATATGCTTCTCCTTATAGGTAAAAGGCCAAAAGCGTGCAGTAAATGGGTGGCAGTGAATGGGTTAATGACATTGTTTTGCAAAATGTGTGGTAATGAGTGACTCGACACATTTTTCAAAGAAGGAGAAAGCCAGGAAAGCCAGGTACGCGTTGTGATCCATTCTCTTAGAAGTTAATAAAGTCTTTCACTGAAAAATGGATTTATCTTTAAAAAAAGAACCAGAAAGACCGAGCAACATACATTAGATTATTATTAAATGTGGCCACGTCTCATAGAAGTGAAAGCTGTAGTCCAAGCATGAGTCTTTCCGAGGCTATAGCCCCTGCTTGAACGGTCTTTAGGTGGAAAGATGGAGGGGATTATAGGGAAAGAAACAGAAGGGTCGGTGGAAAGATTTATACAGGCAGAGGGACAGGAAAGGGGGGCAGGGAGGACAAACTGTTAGCTTATGCTTATGTTCCATATTAAAATGAAGATAGGCAATTCCTTGATAAATCTGAGTTATGTGCATCTTCTCTGTGGATATTGGTCCTTTAACCAATGCCAGAGTGCAGGGAAGCAAGCCTCAGTGGGACTTTATCAACAGGTGACTTACCTAAATTTGTATTTCAGAACTCATGGAAAATAGATACTGGTTTCAGGTCCTCTGTCTTTAATGCATAATGTAAAGCACTAAGTAAGTGCTTCCACTGTAATAGCTTTTGGGGCAAAGGTCACAGGCTTTTTACTCAGACACCCTTGCAGACACTTTTATTTTTGTTCCAGTGTCCAGGTTTTATGTCAGCAGAAAAATAAAAGGATTGAAACCCGAGTGCGGAAAACCTGCAGTTCACCACAGTTCCCTGGAACAAGAGTATTTTTCTTAGAATACTTTCATCAGAGTTACTTTTAGTACATATTTAATTTTCTTGTAGTAAACCCAGATTTGGCCCGCCAGCCTTACCAGGTCTGAAAAGAAACTATTTAATAAACATTGTTCATACTTGTGGAAATATTGAGAATGCCCAGAGAGCAATAAGAACCTAAAAAAATCATGATTTTGGTATTATTTTCCTTTTCCTGATTATAGATGAAAGAATTTCATTTGCTACACGAGCAAGACTTGGAGTTGTTCGCCCTCCAGCTGCGTCTTACGTCTCTAGAGCTCGCTCAAGTACTTGATTCTTCTAATAGCGAGGTTGTAGGGATCAAGGCAAGACATCCTGCGAAAGAAATCCAGGAATAACATTTTATATAAGGCAGTGATTTTTTTTTTTGATTAAAACACATTTCTTCATTTCCTGGATGCAAGACAGGCACAAAATGTTTTAAAAGGGTAGGAAAAAATTGTCATCAATTCCTTTAGATTTGGGTGTACCTCTAATGGTGAGAGGTAATTAATAGGTGCATCAAAGTCCTTAAGATTAATTGTTGTGTTTACTTAAGTATCAGTTATCTTTCTTAGTACTGCTGTAGCCCTTGGCAACTCTAAAGATTTCTGTGTGGTGTGACCTCAGCAAAGACATAGGGGTCATTCATGCCCCTTGGCTAACAGAAATGCTAAGGACATTCCAGTGACAGGGAAGCAACGGGAAAAGTGTCAATTTTCTTTCTACTCATTCTCCCCACCAGGATATACGCCTTTGGGTAGAAGGGTGGAGAGCGCTTCCCTTGGGTTAGTCATGGAACATGATCGTAGCATTTAACCCGTCTGCTGCCCAGAGAGCCTATCAGAACTGTTACAACTATGTGTGAGTGTTACACTCTCAGATCCTTATCTGTCTTAAATAGTTCAGTTTAACTGAGTTAACTCAGATCCTCAGTTATTCACTTGACTCCTCTCCAATCCTCCGTGCCTTACTTCGCATGTTGACTGAATATGATGTGCGGTCAGGTGCAAGACTGCAGTCATCTCTGTGCTTACCTTCTAGTTCATAACCCTATGGATTCTCTAATCTGCAATCATTTAATATATTGTTCTTAGTTGCAAACAACAAATTGATTCTGGCTAACTTAAGCAGGAAAAGAATCTGTTGAAGAATATCAGACAGCTTGCAGAATTGAATGGAAGCCTGGGGAACAAGCCTTGGAGTTATTGTAGAAACAGGGGAACGTGGGCCAGCTGAGTAATACAGCCAGTATTCGTCAATAGAGGCGATAGAGTGAGGCCACAGAGGATGTGCTATCAGAATGGTACTAAGGGCACATGCCCTGATCACTGCCGGACACTGAGCCCTGCCACCACTTGTGTGACCAGCTGGCTGCTGTGCTGATGCTTTGTAGCTCTTGCTCTCTGGCATGCACGTGTCCTCTGGGATGCCTAGGGCGACTGCTGGGTCTTCAGGAACGCGCAGGATGATATCTTCAGTTTTGGTAACTGTTGTGATCCTGTAGCTTGGCGAGATGATCAAAGCTGCAGACAAAAGGTGGAGCACAGTCAGCAGGTGAGGTGGTAAGGCGAGGCACCAGAGGTTTCCCAGAGGTACTTACGAGGTAAGAGATTGCTTCTGTTGTTTCTGCTTTTTAGGGGCCAGTGTTTGTACCGTCGGTGGTAGCCTAGAGGGTTTTGGGGGCTGTGTCAGCTTGTTCTGGTCAGCGGACCATGTATGGAATGGCGGGTAGCAATCCATTCACCACCTGATGAAACGTGATAATGCTCACAAACTCGGAATCACTGTCCTCTGCATCTGTCCGGCCTTCCACGCTGTTGTTGATTTCTGCTGTTCCTTCAGGGTTGTCATGTTGCTTTGATTATGTTTTTTGATTACAGGGAAAGGCAGCTCGAAGGGTGCTTGGCTGTTCCCACCAGGTTAACCTCCATCTCATGGGTCCGTGGGTTTTCCTCTTAGGAATATCTCTGTTAAGTCTGCACTTGAAAACGGGGAAAGTAACCACAGCCTGGGTTTGAGGTGCCACTGGGCTGGATGTAAGCTAGACTGAGTCAAAACTCAACTTGTAACTTGACCCCCAGCAAGCTCCGCACTGGCTGTTAGACTGCAGTGTCATGTGCAGAATTAGTTTTGGCTTGGAGCCAGCGCCCAGTAATGCCTAAGAGGCCTGGACATTTTTCTTTCCACAATGTCCAAGCTTCTAAATGGCCACAAAGCCCTTTGAGGAAGGCTAGCCAGAAGATTCATGAACTGTATTTATGATGTTACCGGAGATATATTTAACTTTTGTTTGTGTTGTTTATCGCTTTGAAGTTGATCTTAAAAATACAGTAAAATAGAACCAGTAAATCTGAAAGACTGTTCCCAATTGTTTGTGTGGATTGACTGGCATTTCCATTTATCTTGGCAGCTCTTTTCAAGTCGTTCTTCCTCCTTCCTCCAAGCAGTTTTTAACATGGGATCTGCTTTCACTCTAGCCTAGAAGTTGGAAATTTTTTACCTAATTTTTCCTTCCTTTCTTTCAAATAGGTTAGTGGCTCTTATCTCCTAGGGAGATGTGGTGCTTTCTATTCCTGGCAAATGAGTAAGAAATTAGGAGTAAAGCAGATGGACGACTGCCCTGCTGCTCTACGGTTCATTCCTTTGAGCCACATCTGTGTGATACTGATTTATTGTTTCTCAGCAGACTCAAACCTTAGGTTTGGGGGGCTTATTGCGTATGACTAAGAACTATGCTGGGATGCCTGGCCTTCAACCCCAGTTCTGCCGCCTACTGGTCGGGTGACCTCAGCCAAGGCATTTAAATCTCTGACCCTATTTCTTCACCTATAAAATAGAAGAAATAGTGCATATCTTAGAGGTGTGTTGCATGGATGTAATCAGATAAAAATTGTAACACATAGTGAGCATTTAATAAGGTTAGCTAATATATTTCTAAAAGCTTGCAAGATTTTAAATTATAGAAACAAGAAGTTATACCAAATGTAAATACTTTTAATTTCCATATTGCATTATCTGTGCTGCTCATTTTCTTGAGTTCATTTATCCAGCTTATATTTCTGAAATACCTACTATGAGCAAAGAATCAATGCTGGTTTTTACATGACATGCTCATCTTGACCCGAGCTTGCTCTTGGCCGTTGTTAGAGGACATAGATAGTGAAAAGCTTGTTGTAAGATTCTGGGCACAGAAGAGTCTGTTCCTTTTTTTCCCCTATCTGGGTTCCTTCCTATCCTGGCCTCTTCACTGCACTAAAATTTAGCCTGTGTAAAATCTTTAAACACTAAATCAGTATTTTTCAATAGAAATAGAATGTAAGCCGCATTTGTAATTTCAAATTTTCTAGTAGCTTCATAGGTAAGTGAATGAGATGAGATTAATTTTAATTATTTCATCTCATCTAACATAGCTAGAATAACAGGATTTCAAAATATAGTAAATTTAAGTAATTATTGATATTTTACATTTTTTCCCCAAGTCTGTGGAGTCCAGTGTGTATTTTACACGTATGACACATCTCTGCTCACACTCGCCACATTTCAGGTGCTCAGTCACCACATGTGGCTGGTTGCTACTGCACTGGACAGAGTGGGGCTGAATTGTCACCAGATTCTAAGAGGTAGCTGTGAATTCTTCATTAAACAATTTTGGACCTGGAAGGAAAAACACAGGAGAGAAAGAATGAATTGAGGTTGCATTTTCCATATGTGCTTTTTGTAAAGCTCCTCAAAAAGAGTTTGTGGATTCAAGACCATGTTGGCTATTTTCAGAACTCCAAATAGTCGTTAACAGTTGTTGGGGAAGAGCTAAATTGGAGAAACTTAAGGGAAGGTTACATCGTTAGTTATTATTGATTGGGAAGAAAGTCAACAACTAGTTAGTGATGCCGAAGGGAAGCGGGTCGAAATTGTAAATTTTTAGAAATGAGTTTGGTCAATTACCCATAATAGTCAATGCAGTTTTTTTCCATCTGAGACTTTTAGTCAGAACATGATCTCTGTTGAAAGGGAGAAATTACAGAATTTTTTCTTTCTGATTGGGAGTTCCAGTGTCATTTTTTCTTTCCACTGGTTGTATGGTTTACTATGGAATGAAGTCAGTTATGTGGAGATTAAGGCACTCTCTTCTTTCCTGCCATCTGTTGCCAGAGTTCTGTCATGCTTCATGCCACAGTCATCTGGGACTTCATTTGTCATCCACGTGGTTCATGGTCCAAGTTAATGTGCCACCTGAAACTTTAAAAAAGAAAGCTCCCTAATTTCTCAGTAATTTATGATAACAGTCACACAGACCATGCTTATGTGATATCATTACATAGAGAAGAAGCATAAACATTTAATTTATTAGGCAATTGATTTTTGGATCAGAATCATTAAGGATTTGTGTGAGATTAATATTTTTTAATTTTGCCGGAACTTTTTTATTATAGAAAATTTCATATATATGCAGAATTAGAATAGGCTGATGAACCTCTGTGGAACCTTCTAGCTCAGCTTTAATAATTATTAACTACTGGATAATTTTATTTTCATCTATAGCTCTGTCCCCAGTTACCTCAAGGGATAATTCTAGAATCATTGTTAGGGCATCACTAATTTTAGTATCTTCAGTAAAATACCACATTACCTCTAGAATTTAATAATTTTAATATCACTTAGTCAATGTGTATATTTTCACAATTGGCTTTTTTTTTTTTTTAAACAGGAGGCTAGTTTGAATCAGGATATAATCAATGTATATGTAACATTTGGTTTATGGGCTCAATCCTTAAGCTCCCTCCTCTCCTTTTTCCCCCCTGTAATATATTTGTTGAGAACTAGGTACTTTGTTCTGTAGAGTTTCTCACAGCCTAGATTTTGCCAGTTGCATTCCTGTGATGCTAGTTATCATGTGCCTCTATCCTCTGTATTTTTATAAAATGATAGTTAGATTGAAAGTTTTGACTAGATTCAGGTTTAATTTTTTTGGGGGGGTTGGGTAAGACTATTTCCTAGATGCTGTTGTGTACTTTTGTATGGAAGCACATAATGTCTGGCTATCTTTCTTACCACAATGTTAATTAACACTGATGAATGTGTTTATGGACCTACCAGACATTATTAAGTTCTCCCTCTACTTTTCAGGAAATAGTTTTAGCAGCCATGGCTTTGATCCATCATTTCATCAGGAATTGTGAAATAATGATATTCAAATTCTGTCATTCCTTCATAATTCATTAGCTGGAATATTTCTATGTAGAGAAAGGTTCCTTTTTCAACTATTTGGTCAATTTGAGGTAAAGACAGGCTTGTAGTTTGTAAAGTTTGTGGAGTAAAGAGGATTAATATTTGATTCTTTTCCTTTATTTAGTAGTTTTCAGGATGAGTTGGTTTCCTAAGGTACCGTCCAAAGGTAAAGTTTCTTTTCCCCAGTATCATAATTCATGGATTTAAACGTATTTCATGTGTTTCAATCCATTCTATTTGTTACTCTTTTTGGTGCCCCACTTCTGGCTGGTGGAAACCTCTCTAACTTGGTTCTGAGTCCCTTTTAACATGACCCCCGTGGGCTTTGATAGTTTCTTCACTTTCTGGGATGCCAAGATGGTCCAGTCTCATCTTACATTTCTCTCTCCCAGATCTCAAATTGGCCATTTCTCCAAGGGGTTCTGCTTTCTTTACGTGAATAAATGGTATTTAGAGAACATACCTGGGCACCGTGGGTCTTAAGCTTCAGGAATTTTCAATCTGGAGTCTATATTAGGAAAACTCTAGTGAACTTAGTCTCAATGTCAGCAGCTTAAGGCAACTGAAGTTTATTTCTACCTATTACATCAGTGGACAGTCCTCCATGCAGTGATTTAGGAACCTGGAATCCTTTTATCTTGTAGCAGCAATAAGCTTAGAATTCTTTGCCTTAGAATCCTCTTTTTTCAGCTGAGAGATGAAAAAAGGGAAAATGGGAAGGTACCTACTTTTTAACCACTCTGTCCTGGAATTGATGCACCTCATTTCTACTCTCATTCTGTTAGTGAGAAACGGTCCTATATCTCTGCCTCACCGCAACCTAGTAAAGCTGGTAAAGGTAGCCCCTGGCCAGGGAACGCGACACCAGCAGAGCACACATCGTTGTTGAACGTCAGGCTGTCTCTGCCAGAGGCCAACCCTTTTGCCATCCAAAGTCACGTGCTGTCCCCTACTTTCTCCAAAGGGACAATCCAGAGTCTCAGTCAGTTACCAAATCCGGCGTGAAGCACAGCATCTTGCCTCACCCTAAGTCAGTATATAGTGGTGGAGCATAGGATGACCACAGTAATCACTCCCGTGTTGAAAAGAGAAGAAGGAGATGGGGCACAGTTCACTGGTCCACAGAATCTTGGAATACTGTTGGGGGTGCAGCATGAGGTCTTTCTGCTCTGGCATTGGGCGCAATTCCTTGATCAGACTTGATTTCTACTTTCGGTCTCTGCAAACAATTCTCTGTCTGTTGCTCTCTATGGCTCTTGCCTCCACTCTCGGGCAGGTTTGTTCATCTTCACTTTCATACCTGTCCACGTCTGAACTGGTTATAAGACTCTGCCATCCTTGGGAGCTATACATTTTTTGTAGACTGATTGTATTCTTGCAAGTTGGAAGGTAACTTTGGGGGATTCAAAGCTTAAAACAATTTTTTTTTTAAAGCTCGAACTCTTTGCATCTTTTTAGAAGAGGTTCTGATTTCTTTAGCAATACAATTCTTTCAGAACCTTGGGAGGGTCCTTCTAGTTAGTTCCATGTGCCAGTAACGTCATCCAAAGGTCTGTCAAGGTATAACTGTCAGATTTTCGGTTTGCTTTCTCATTCCTTTGGTGCTATCTCCCATTTGGGAGTGGCTGTTGAGGAGCCAGTCAAAATAGAGAGAAGGCCACCTTCTCAATCTGATCTTTGCCCCAAGGTTGAGTCTCAGTGGGCTTTTGTCCACGAGGAGGTCTTTTCTCAGTTTTCTGTCTCTCTGTTTGGGGCCTTGAGTCTTTTGCCTTTTCCATCCTTGCAAGTGCCCACATTTCTGGACTTCCTCATGAAGTGTTTTGCTACCAGCTACACCACGGATCTCCAAGTTTCCAGCCTGCAGCATCGGTCTCCTGGCTGCCTGCTGCCTGACTGCTAGGCCAATTTTAGCTATTTGTTATGGCAGCACCTCTTTTGAAGGTACTAATTTCTGTATTCATCAGGGTAATGCTAGTGAAGGTAGTAAAGACTGTCACAGAATTAGAGAATTTCAGAACTAAAACAGGACTTTAGAGATCGTGTGGTACATCCAACCCCTCTTCATTTTAGGAATCAGGAACCAAGGTAGGAAACGGCTGAAGCGTGCCCAGGGCCGCACAGGGACCTGGAGGCCGTGGAGTTACCAGTGTGGCAAGGCCTTCGTGAGCTTTTGCCCTTCAGCCTCTTGTTCAGTCTGGCACATACCAGAAGCCTAATGAATATCTCAGACTGAATTGGGAATGTGTAAGTCTGACTGTAGTAGGGCCTCCCTGAGGCTCAGACAGAGAGAGAGGAAGGAAGGAAAAGTATAGATTCAAAGCCCTGTATGACCTTGATATTATCTTTGGTACATTTTCATGCTTTAAATCTTAATCAGAATGCTAAGGACATTTCAATGACGTAGTTTTGAGATGGCTGTTTTGATATAGTCTTAATAATAAGCTACTTAATATTTAGCTAAAAACCACTACCAAATAAATGAGCCCTTAGTCCTGGTTCCCTGTCTTCCTCTTACCATCTCTGAGCTTCCAGTGAGGAGTGAGTGGGGGTGGTCATGCTTGGGATGAAATGGGCCATAGTTAAGGAGAAGGATGGTTTGAGGAAATAAAAACCACCATCTTTATATTTTGGTGCCATGTGGGAGTAGCCCGCTGAGATTTCTGTGTCACTGTCCTCTCCCACATCACATCAGAACATAAAGATAGGATGGCAAAGTTTAGATAGAATAACACTTTTAGTGTAGGACACTGGGCTCTATGATTCTGTCATTCCTTCATCCAGGTGATATTTCTGAAGCACCTGTTCTGCCCCAGACCCTATACTGGCACTTAGGATAGATGCGCAACATGATACACGAGCTTACGGGCGACATAAATTTATTAAGTTCCAGAATATTCTACTGGACCATAATATTGGGCATCACATTTTTGAAGGTGATAAAAGTTTGCAGGGACATATGTGTAATCCTCTTGAATGCAGGCATAACTTGGAGGTACTGCGGGTTCGGTTCCATGCCACTGTGAGAAAGCAAGTATTGCCTCAAAGCCGGTCAAATGAATGTTTTTGTTTCCCAGTGCATATAAAGTTATGTTTATACTATGTTGTAGTCTCTGAAGTATGCAATAGCATTATGTCTAAAGAAACAATGTCCATACCTTAATTAAAAATACCTTGTTGCTTAAAATGGTAATAATCTCCTGAGCTTTAGTGAGTCATCATCTTTTTGGGGGTGGAGGGTCTTGCCTCGATGTCAGTGGCTGCTTGCTGACTGATCAGGGTGGTGGTTGCTGAAGGTTGGGGTGACTGGCAAGTTCTTAAAATAAGACAGCAGTGAAGTTGGCTTCATGATTGACTCTTCCTTTCATGAATGATTTCTCTGTAGTGTGTGATGCTGTTGGATAACATTCTCCAGAGTAGAACTTCTTTCAAAATCGATTCAATCCTCTCAAGCCCTGCCCCTCCTTTATCTACTAAGTTTATGTGATATTCTCAATCCTTTGTTGTCATTTCAACAATCTTCACAGCATCTTCACCAGGAGTAGATTCCATCTGAAGAAAACACTTTCTTTGCTCATCTGTAAGAAACAACTCCTCAGCTGTTCAAGTCTGGTCATGAGATTGCAGCCATGCAGTCCCATGTCCAGGCTCCACTGCTAATTCTAGTTCTCTTGCTGTTTCCACCACACCTGCAGTTACTGCCTCCATTGACGTATTGAACCCCTCAAAGTCATCTGTGAGAGTTGGAATCTACTTCTGCCAAAATCCTGTGGATGTTGATGTTTTGACTTCTTTCAACGAATCATGAATGTTCTGAATGACATCTAGAGTAGTGAATCCCTTCCAGAAGGTTTTACACTGATTTTGCCCAGGTCCGTCGGAGGAATCCACATCTATGGCAGCTATAGCCTTGTGAAATGTATATCTTTTTTTTTTTTTAAAGATGTTATTTATTTATTTTGAGAGAGAGTGCCAGCGAGTGAGTGCATGAGTGGGGGGAGGGGCAGAAGGAGAGGGAGAAGCAGACTTCCTGCTGAGCAGAGAGCCGGATGTGGACCCTGGGATCATGACTTAAGCCGAAGGCAGATGCTTAACCAACTGAGCTGTGGGCATAAAACATTCAGTAAACTATGTTGTAAACAAATGTGCTGTCATCCAGGCTTTGTCGTTCCACTTAGCATATGCAGAGAAGATTGAGTGTAATTCTTAAGGGCCCAGGATTTTCAGAGTGGTCAGTGTGCTGCTGGCTTCAACTTCAAGTCACAAGCTGTGTTAGCCTCTAACAGGAGAGTCAGCCTGTTCTTGGAAGCTCTGAAGTCAGGCATTGACTTCTGCGCAGCGGTGGAAGTCCTAGATGACATCTTCTTCCTCTAGAAGGCTGTTTGTCTGCCGTGAACATTTGTTGTGTAGTGTAGCCGTCTTCATTACTACGTTCGAGATCTCCTGGCTCACTTGCTGCAGCTTCTCTGTCAGCACCTGCTGCTTCCCCTTGTGCTTTTCTGTTGTGGGCATGGCGTCTTCCCTTAAAGCTCATGAACCAACCTCTGCTAGTTTCAGACTTTTCTTCTGCAGCTTCCTCACCTCTCTTGGCCTTCATAGAAGTGAAGAGAATCAGGGCCTTTTTCTGGATTAGGCTTTGGACTAAGGGAATGTTTTGACTGGTTTGATCTTCAATCCAGACTACTCAGACTTCCTCCATATCAACAGTAAGGCTATTTCACTTTTTTTTTTTTTTTAAAGATTTACTTACTCATTTGAGAGAGAGAGTAAGTGATTGTGAGAGCACACAAGCCAGGGGGAGGAGCAGAGGGAGCGGGAGCAGCAGACTCCCCGCTGAGCAGGGAGCCCCATGCGGGGCTTGGTCCCAGGACCTCTGGATCATGATCTGAGCCAAAAGCAGGTGCCGCTGGCTGTTTCACTTTCTTATCATTCATGTGTTCACTGGAGTAGCACTTTTAATTTCCTTCAGGAGCTTTTCCTTTGCATTCATGACGTGGCTCTTTGGCATAGAAGCCTAGCTTTTGGCCTGTGTTGGCTTTTGCTATATCTTCTTACTAAGCTTAATCGTTTCTAGCTTTTGATTTAAAGTGAGAGACATGCACCTCTTCATTTGAACACTTAGGGGCCATTTTAGGGTTTATAATTGGCCTCGTATCAATATTGTTGTGTCTCAGGAAAAAGGGAAGCCTGAGGAGAGGGAGTAGGATGGGAGATTGGCCAATCAGCGGAGCAGTCAGAACACACACATTTGTCAGTTAAGGTTGATGTTATAGGAGCGTGGTTTGTGGCACCCCAAAATAATTACAGTAGTCACCATAAAGATCATTGATCACAGATCACCATAACAAATATAGTAATAATGAAAAAGTTAGAAATAGCTGTGAGAATTACCAAAATGGGACCCAGATACACAGAATGAGCAAATGCCGTTGGAAAAATGGCACCGATGGACTTAACTCAAGGCATGGTTGCCACAGACCTTCAGTTTGTAGGAAATGCAATGTTTGTGAAGCTCCAAAAAATGAAGTAGAATAAAACGAGGCCTGCCTGTTCTCTGTCTGCTCGCACATAGGTAGAGAAGGGGAGCCTGGGCTTCATTTCTTTGGGGAGTTTTTCTATCCTTCAAGCCTGAAAAAGGCCTGATCAGATGGCGTAGACCAGATTCCCTGTGAAGGTGGTCTGTGCATTTATTTGGGGATGTTTTCAGTTTCTAGATGAGTATATCTTTAGTATTTACATCCAAGTGTAAATGTTGAATTTCCTTTTGTGCAAATTTTTTTACAGACTCCGTTGCAGGAATTGAGTGCTGAAGATTGCCTACATACTTGGGTTAATTGTTTAGAGCGCTTTCTTAATAACTTTATAAGCAGTTGTAGTAAATAATCCTAGAAAACAACTACATTTTAATGCAGAATCTTACTATAAAGATCAGTTATATCAAGCTGACCTTAATTTACACGGAAAAATTCTTGTTCTTTAAAAAACCTTTTGTAGTGAGGGTGAGGCAGGAGCAGAATTTGGACATGTTTACTATTGCCCTGCTGGCTTTGAGTTAACTAAAGATGTCATGTCAGAAAATGGTTGTGTGTGTGTGTGTGTGTGTGTGTGTCTGTGTGTGTGTGTGTGTGTCTGTGTGTGTACTGGCTATCTTCAAACAGGACTTCCTAGAAACTGATTTAGATAGCAGTTTGGTTTTCTAGTCATGGCCTCGTTTCTCATTTTGATTAGAGAAGAGGCTGTGCATCTCTTGGTCCTTGGATTCTCAGGCCTAGAAATAAATTCACCTTCACTGATTATCCTAATAGACTTGAGTACAGTCACAAAAATAAAATTCGCATAAGAAATGACCGCGATTAGGAAACATAAAGAGATTCAGCTTTTCTACCAATTAAAGAAATGCAAATTACAACCCAGCATGTTGATATTTTTCTCTTGTCAATTTGGCGAATATTGTAAAAGACCGATGCTAGGTTATGTCGGTGAAGGTGTCAGTAAACACGTGTGTTTATACATCATTGAGGAATGTTTCAATTCATACTGAATGACAAGTTCTGGGTGAGTGTTTCTCTCACTGCTTGTCCCGATGTGATTTTCTAAGCCATCTTCAATGTCTTAAATGCATAAATCATTTAAAATTAGAAGCATAATTTCATAATTTTTTGTCGAAAGCATCAATAATAAAAATAATTTAAGGATGTTTTATAAAAGCAGTGACATTGCCCTGGAATCCTTCACTTCAAGAGGAGTTCGTGTTTTCACTTACTTGGTTGGAAGAATATGGGCCAAGGACCATGACACATTCAGAGTACTGTGTGGCATTCGATTGTAATTGTACCGTACAATTAAAGATGTTACCTTAACTTTGTAATTCTTGTAACTAATCTGAGGATTAGCCACGCATGACGTGATGAAGACATCATTGGCTGGAGCCTCAGCCTGGCGTTAGTTCCGACATCATCTTGGACCGTGTGGTTAAATGAGGCGACGTCCTAGTTCCACACGTGTGGGTGGAGGTGGGCAGGGGGCTTCTGAAGCAGCAGTCATGATCCTCACCTCACAGACTCTGCTTTAATAACCAATCCCTCTTTTATTGTAGTTCCTCCTTTATTTTTTTAAATTTTTGCTGCTAGAAAAATCTCTCAAACCCATTCCTTCTCCTTTTCCATGAAAAAATGATTTCAAAGCATTTGTGCCAACAAGCATTAAGCAGAATGAAATAACCAAGTAGCAGGTGTAGACATGGTTGTCACTGTATCGTGATAGTTTTAGTCAAGGCAGCATTAAGTTACTGAAAGCTGTTAAGATTCCATGAGATATAGCTTAAGGTAGAGTTTTTAAAAATCAAATTTTTTTCTAATCCCTTTTATTTCAGTTATTGAAAGAATAAGCATCTCCGTATTCCTATGTTGTTTGGAATGTGAAGAGTGAAGAAGCAGTCTTGGGTGGACATTTGATGGGGAAGGGTCCTCATCTGGTTGTCTTTTGCATAAATTTTCTCCATCGATGAAAGAAAACCCGGCAGAACCTCTGACCCCGTTTGGGTGTGGACCGAAACATAAGCATCCATAGTTCTTAATCATTGTAGTATTAGCATTGCTAGGGATTATCTTGTACAAAGCAAGGGAATTTCTTTAGACTCTGTCACCATGGTTCTTTTAAAATCATTTAGGGTCTCTATTGTTATTAAATAAAACACATGGATTTGGGGAAGATCACAGGAATGACTCATCAGTCCTCACCTCCCAAAAGGATGGATATTTGGCGTGTAAACTCGACTGGGCCTCCAAAGGGAATTGTTAGCCTAGTGCAAGGGGATTGCCCTGCTCAGAAAATCACACCAATGGAAATGCAGAGGTTTAGGGAAGAAAACAAACAATCCAAACCAGTCCAACCAACAAATCCAATCCAAACTCATTTATAAGCTCTCTCTTTTTGGAACATTCTGTCTCTTCCTGTTTTACTAATCCACTTTGATTACATCATTATATTTTAATGCGCACATGGCTAAATAATCAGGAAAGAAAGAACACCCAGAACAAAACAGGCTATTCCCGCTCTGGCCCTGACTGAAGGGTTCTGATGTATTGTCAAAAATGGAGCTAGTATATCAAAGTTATAATTTCACACATAATGTTGCTTAGAGCAAAGCTAGGTTGAAAGAATTTTATTTGGAAAAAATAAAGCACTAAGGAGTAATACAGATGGCTGTTGGATATGGGAGAAATCATGGTGGTAGTTGAGAAGGGGCTTGAAACTGAGACCTGTTCACTCTCTCATTCTCCTTCATCTCATGCCCACACCTGCCTGAATGTTCCACTGCTCTGAGCAAATGTACAGATGTCACTGTGGGTCATCGTTCGATATGAAGAGTCAAAGAAGACTAGTGGCTTAAATGCAGAGAGTGTGTTCCTTCGGATGTTTTCACTCAAATTAGAAATATCAAGACATTGTGTAAAAATGTCGTGTTTTTGATACATAAAATTGTGCTGTGATACTTTTTATATTTATAAATCATCACTAGGGCTAGCCCAGAAGTTTAGGGGCTCCAGCACATCACTTGAGGTGGTGGGCGTGTAGAAAGATGAGGCAATGGTGGTGGTCATGGTGGGAGCAGCCCAAGCCCCAAATTAGCCCGAGGCAACCCCAGATCTTTGAGAAGAAGAGTGACCAGTGTGGCTTACGAAGTGATCACCTATTTCTGTCGTCCTCTTTCTCCTGTTTCTTCTCTCGTGGCATTCACCTCAAGTAGAGCAAGGTAAAAACCAAAGCGTCACGTTGAAGCTTCCAACAAATCCTGGTTTTTAAATTTTTTTTATTTTTTTTAAATTTAAAGTTCATGCATCACTATTGAAGGCACGTTTGCTTACTGCTGAAGATGATCTCACATTTCAGCACCGTGGGTTCACTTCGCCCTCTCTGGGAGATACTGGTGTAGTGGAAGCAAAGGCCTTCAGTGGAGGAGTCGGTAGAACCGCGTCTGGTCCCAGTTCTGCCCTTAACTGGCTGAGTCAGCCTCGGGGAAGGCATGTCAGGGCCACAGGTGCGTCACCACCACATTTCACTCAGCTCTAAAGATCCTAGGGTTTTCAGAAAATAGCTTATTTGCCTGTAGTTTTGTCTTTAGCTTTACAAGCATTTTAAACATTGAGGACCAACGAATGGTATCAAGGGAATGCTGTTAGGAAGACTTAGCAACTACCTCAGCTTGCCAGCCAGCAGTGTGACTTACAGTAAGTACATGACGTCCCAGCCTTAAAAATAAAATTGTCTATTCGTATAGGTGTTTCTGCTGGACTTAAATGGAAAGTTGGTTTTTTTTTTTTTTTTTACTTTTAATCTGATGCACTTTAATTTTAGCCAAGAAATTATATCCGTGTTAGTGTTTTCAAGTGAATTTTATGCAGAATATAGCATAAAACGTTTGCTTCCTAATAACCCTGGCCCCGCTGTTTCTCCTATGGTAAGCCACTTTCATTTTAAAAATAGATCTGTTCTACGAGACTTAACTTGGCCCTGGTTGTTGTCCTCTTATGCGAGTTATTTAATTTAAAAATAGAACTGTCTCAGTAGATGTGTATCAACTAGTGTACAATCGTTTCTATCTGGAGGAAACTCTGATTAGGCATGCAGTTCTGTGCGGTCATGTTTGGGCGCACTGCAATCCAGTTATGTTTTCCTCTTTGGTGATCTGACAGAGAGCTTTGTTTCCAAGTTGGTAATTTCAGTGTATTTAGCTTATAATTTTTTCTTAGGCTTAACTATGTCCTCAAGGATTGGGGGAATTTTATACTTTGGATGAAAAAGAGATTACCGTTAGAAAGTAGTTAACATTTAACATTTTTGGAAGGAGGGATCATGCCTAGACTGTTTTTAGATTAATCAAATTACTCTTTTACCCAGAGCAATTTTAATTTAATGTGCATTGGTACACCCTTGGGCTTATTAAAAACAATCAGTATTTCTGTGAATGCATATTTCCAGAGTACAAGTGTAGGGAAGACCATTAAACTATAATAAGGAACAATTTTTCTATTTTTGACATCTAAGTTGTTTTAATTTTTCAACCTTTAAATGAAATTCATCTGATTTTACAAAGTGAAATATGTTTCGTATTGTGAGGAATTAAATCACTATTGATTTTGTGATGTTTTAAGGCTTTAATTTTCACACAGAAAACTCTTTTTGCTTTACAGATTTTTAGAGATTTGTTCCTTCTAAAGGTCTAGAACTTACCAAGTTCCAGAAAACGAACATAAAACATGTTCTACATGACATACTGTTATTATTAAACTATAGCTTAATACATTTTGTTACTTAAGTACACAATTTTACATATTTTAAAGTTAATTTTTGAAACTGGGCTTTCTGTCAGAGTTGATTATATACAATGTGACATCTGGAAATATTATTCAATCAGATTTATGAATTCCTTATCTATAAGGATAATTCCTTAATTTTTGTTGAATTTTGCTTTTTGTTGAATTTTATCTTTAAAAGTCCTGTTTTTTTCCATCTAACCAGCAGAGAGCACTTTAGCTTGTAACAGGAGCGTCGAATATGTAAGTGAAAAGTCAAGATCATGCTTTATCAAAGAAATGGGCAATTATCATCACTCACAACCTCCTTCTCTCCTGTCACTTCCAGTTTAATTCATCAATTTCCTGAATTTTTCATCAAATTTAAACATACTTTTATAGTTTAAAAAAGTTATTGTGATGACATTTTCCCCAAACACATTCTTGTGCTATTTACTTGGCTAGAAATATTCATGTTTGTTTTATTTTATATATTTGGTAGTCCTAATTAACTTGTAAATTTTTCCACAAATGGACTACATTTAGTCTCAATTTCTGTACACCTTTTTTTGTTTTTTGTTTTTTGTTTTTTTTTTTTTTTTAGAGGCTCGACTCTGGATACTAGGTAAATAATTAGTGACAGGGGATTCAACTCATTAGTTCTTTAGATACTAGGAATCAAAATGTCAGGATTCTACTATAAAGGGGTACATAATCTCTGTTGCTTAACTAGTGAAAAATGCAAAGATTTAGATAGCCTGACTTCAGTCCACCTGCTTACATCCTTTAGTTTATAGAGAATTTGTATAAAACACCTACCTCACTCTTGTCCCTCAAAAGGTCTGCAAGTAATAAACTTAGGCTTATCCAATTAAAGTATATGAAGGGTAGAGGCAGTAAGGAACTGCCAGGTCCCTGGGTTTCCCTGTGTTTTGAGGATGAGGAAGGGTTGAATCAGGGAAGAAGTTGAAAGGCTTATTCTGCCATAATATGATTTTTTACCTTTTATTGTGTGACAAGAAGAATGTTGAGAAATGGCAGCAGAAAGTGGGGGCCATGGATAGGTAGCAGTTCAGAGTCTGAGAAGAAACTTGCAACATGGGATTACATGGCTGACACCATTCAGAATTCTGACCACACCAGACTTACCAAGATGTGTATTATTGTGACTAAATGATGTGAAACCTCACAGTGAAAAAGTAGCTTCAGTAGCTAACCCACAGTTTATAAAATTTGTGTGGCTCTTAGAAGTGTCATTTGCACCCCAGTGCCCCACCTGCTTGGCCATGGGGCGGCCATCTCAGGCACCCCTCACACTCAGTTTTCTGGGGGACTGGTGGTTCGAGGTGGGGCAGAAGGAATTTTGGTCGCACGTAAACACAAACCCCCATTTTATGATAGGTAAAGAATGGGGAATATTTTAGTATAAATATATGCCCTTTTGGTTCAATATTTTAGCATCATGTCCTGAAACCAGTGCTGAATCTTTCCCCACACAACACTGAAAATTAGCCCTTGTGATAGTTTTCCCCTAGAATGCTGTGCTTTATATCATTTTAATCCAATATCTCGTGAATGCAGATGTTAATGTTAATCCAGTTTCTCCTGAATACAGATGTTAGAGTGAGCAAGGAAATGATTGATTCCTGGCTCCGGACCCCTAACAATGGATCTGACCCCGCTGTCCATCTCCTCCTCCCCTGTCCACTCTTCCTGCCTTTGCCCTACACCTGTGTCAGTTATCTGCTTCGAGAGACCTGTTTCGATCTTAGTGGTGGTCCATGGTGGCTCAGAACTTTGTTTCTTCCTGAATCAGAATGTAACTGGCACTCTTCAAAGAGATGCTTACGTGACAGTTTCTGCTGGTAGTTCAGCTGTGTTTAAATGGATGGAGAGCAAGGAAAGGGGGTTTCCACTCAGGTGTGAAGCCCTCCCCCAGGTACCCAGAAAACACCCTGTAGCCTCGGGTTGGGCTGGTGTGCAGCATGGAGTGTGTAATGTGATCTGAGAGCAACACTGCCCTAAATGTGGTAGACAGCAGCCTTGCTCTTTATATTTCCTGAATATTCTGGACGGCTTCTAGTGTTAGTTGGTTGGCAGGTTCATGGCAGGAAAACAATGATTAAATATGAATGATGGCACATTAGGTATGGGGCCTTCTGTAATGAGCCCTTCATTAGAAATCTTTAGCTGAAGATTGGCAATTTGCCCATCCGTTTGCTTATCACATTAAAAAAAATAAAAGGTAATCCTGGAGAAAGGGTAACCTTTGGTTTCTTCGGTAGTAGTAGATCTCTTTTATTGTCTGAATCATTGAGTGTTTTTTGCGAACCAGTAACCTGATCTTTTATCACTCCCTGGCCCGCTGCCTCCGCGGGTATGCCCTGATGCATTCAACACATGTGTTCGAATGGGAGGCTAGCAAGCGCTCCCAGCAATTTACATTCAGCTTCCCAGCCTGTGAGAAGCAGCAAATCAGCCTCAGGGAAGGCTTCGGGAGACTTGTCAGCAGTCTGTAGCTTATTTCTGTATGTGTGAGAGAGTGTGTGTGTGTGTGTGTGTGTGTGTCTCCGTCTCCCTCTCTCTTTCTCTCGCTCACCATTTACAGGCTGGAATCACTGTGGAGGAACAAGCAACAAAGTGTTGTCAAGATTTTATCTCAGGGTAATGATTAGTTAAAAATGAAAGCCTAAATATTGATTTTCATCGTGAGAATAACTGACTGTTGGATGTAGAGAACACCCCGTCTCTTCCTGAGAGATCGGAGCACTGGCAGGCTCAGAGCAGCGAGGGCTGGGTGGAAGCAGCCGCCTGCCTGGGGAGCTCCCTTAAATGGACTTTGGTCTCAATGCTTTGACTCTTTGTCGCGGTTTTGGATGTTGGAATACGGGCGGTGATCTCTTGTCTTCTATCAGCTCACCTGATTTAAAGGAAAGATGAGTGAAGAGCCAAAGGAGAAAAATGCAAAACCTGCTCATAGGAAAAGGAAAGGAAAAAAGGTAAGAAATGAATAAGCAACATGTTCTCTGTATTGTTCTCCGGCTCTGGGGAGGAAGTGATCCTCAGGCTGGATTTTTTTTAAGAGATTGGATTTTAAGAAGCTGCTAGAATCAGATGGCTTTTGTTTTTCTGGTCTATTAATAATGGGTGTGTTCTGTGTTGGAGGAAAACATCACAACTCGGATACATTGCTAAAATATTTAAACGGTTAAATATAGTCATTTAGATTTCACTGAAGTGGTGTGTTTTTCATAGTGATATTCAGGATTATTAAGTAAACACATGTCCTAATTATGTGGGTGGGTGTGTTTTTTTTTCCCCCTTAAATTTTCCAGAATGCTTGTTAATCAACAGGGTACAATTACTGATGAATATTGTTATGGTATAGATGTTTAGCTTTAACGCATATTTCAGGCAAACTTAGGGAAGCCTGTAGTTACACTCTAAAATTACAGCATGGAGGTGAACTCCATTTTAATTATTGATCAGCTTATGGCTGACAAATCTCAGTTTGCCACAGACTCTGCAGTTGTACAGCCGTATGCCTCATTTGTGCCCTGTAATTTATACAATTAATTTTGTTTTCCATGTAAAGTGAGGAATCTTCCACATATCAGTAGATGATTATTATAAACCTGTAGATTCATTTTGGTTGTCTCAAATGTGGGTTTCTTAAAATGTGCTCGCAACTTTTTGGTACATTTTGGGATTGGGGGTGGGGGGTGGGGGAGGTCATTCCCTCGGTCTGGCATTGGCTTTTGATCCATTGTGGTTAATAAACTGGCTTGCATAGGGTGTGCCTCCAATGGAAAAGCCAGTTGTGTGTCTGTAACAAAGAAAAACAAATCCCTAAAATAGGATTATACTTCATAGCTATTTAAGGAAAATGTGTACTCTATTTTTTTTATCTACAATCAAAATCTTCAGATACTTTATGTTAATTACTAGCACTGTTATATATAATAGTGACTCTTTAAAATGCTTCCTTGACCCAATGTAATGTATGCTCAGCCAATGGAACCATAGAGCATGGATGGTTATAGTAGAGAAGAGAAAAATTGCAACTCCTCATTGAATTGTCAGCATGTAAAATTTTTTTCACAGTCCTTGTATTATTTATGAAAAGATTCATTTGGATATGGTGTTCTTAAAGGAGCTACCATCAGCAGACTCCTGTGAAGATGTGTTTATGAATGTGCCATATTCTAGGGCAGTGGTTCAACATCCTATAGACGGTGAAGCTGTGCAGACTGGCTTTAAGGCAGCCTTGACTTCTGGTACGTGGTGTCAGCAGGGGCTGATGATGTTGCAAGGGTGCTGTTCTGATTTCCTGAGGCAGCAGGTCGCAGCTGCGCAGCACGAATGGTTTGTTTAATGCCTGGCATATGCGTGCTGGTCTTAAGGAAAGCTGTCAGCTTGGCTCATGCTCATGAGATACGGCCTTAAGTGCCTGACAGGCTCCACCATGATTCCGTACACGGAGTGTCACGGAGAGCCCAGACAGACATCATGAGCCACGACAGTACCACCCAGATTAAAGTGAGCAGTGACTGGGTCCATTGTAAATCAATGAGCTTTTATGTGGAATCCTTGAACATGGGCATTTTTTTTCTCTCTTCCCTGAAATTTCCCCAGCTGTGTTCCACTTCTCCTCATATGAGGTTATCCTTCTCAGAGACAGTATGAAGTCAGTGGCTTTGATTCCCTCTCCTGTACGG
Organism: Ailuropoda melanoleuca; assembly: GCF_002007445.2. NCBI lineage: Eukaryota > Metazoa > Chordata > Mammalia > Carnivora > Ursidae > Ailuropoda > Ailuropoda melanoleuca. The sequence continues at coordinate 65,706,919 of NC_048223.1, read as the reverse complement.
GCTGCCCTCTCCCGGGGGCTGTCAGGGGACTTGTTATGAAGGCTTCATCGTCACACTCTGGCCCAGGACCTTCCAAACTCCTTCCGGCCTGTTCAGTGAAGTCCAGATTCCTGGCTAAGAGCTTGAGGCCCTTCCCAGTCTGATCTACACCTGCACCTCCCAGGCTTGTTTCCCCTTCACCATTTACTTCATTCATACTTGACTCCATCCAAACTGGAGATCTTACCAGCCCCTGAATTAATCCACTTTTTCTGATGCTTGTCCTTTCTCCGTGGAGAAAGCATTTCTCTGCCAGTTCGGTTGGTGAAATCCTATCCATCCTTCAAGATACAAGCCAGATCTTGCCTTTTCCCTGAAATCTGTCAATTCACCCTACTTAGAAGTCAGTCAGTCTTGTGGATTGACACAGTACCTTACACTGTCAGGACACTTACCACATTTTGCTTCTTTCTCAAGTTATCATGTACCTGTTCTGTTCTCTTGTCCACATTGAACCTACTGGTAATCACCTCAGGAGGCACTCACATGTTCCTTACATGCAGCTGACCCTAAATTAATGTCCCATTGAAATATCTGTCTCATTTACTGAGCAGAATTTGCCAAGAATGTTCAGTATTAGAGCAGATACACATCAAGTAGGAGACATCTTTTAACTAAATAGGCCTTTTCTCCCAACATTTTCTGAATAAAAAATATAAGTTTTTGTTTTCTTAAAAATAATGTATGTGTATATGCATACACCTGCATACGTGCAGGCGTGTGTGTGTGTGTGTGTGTGTGTGTATTCCATTTCCTTCTGAGCCAAATATTCTAGAAGGTCTCCGGGTGTTCTAGATGACCTACACTGCCGCATTGGTGGGTGTGGTCAAATGAAAGCATTTCAGGTGGGAAATATGCGCAAACTGCCAAAAGTCTGTTGCAACAAGCTTCTCAAATGTTTGAAATATTTCCTAGTTACTTATGGAATTATTTTAATGTAAAATTTAGTGTGAAATCCTTTTTGTACAGGAATATGTCTTAAAATGGCCTTAAAAATTTTGTGTTGTTGTTGAGTGTTTTCAGAACAGATCACATGCTTAGGGCATTTGGGTATAAAGTGTCTCATGAGACATATTTAATATTGGACTCAGCAAGATAAATGTAATGGAATCATTATATTATTCCTTTGTTAGCACATAGCAAGTATTTTCTATTTTGCTCAGGAATATAAGGATTCAAACTGATGTTAGGAAATGTTTTTTCTAATAATTTCTGTATTGCGTTCCGAATGTGAAGAGGGAATGTGAGTGCGTGTGTGTGTGTGTGTGTGTGTGTGTGTGTATCCGTATCCCGTAGCTATTTATCTCTCCTTATGATGGTTACAAGAGAAGGATTTATTGAAATTCAGGAGACCTGAGTTCATATATAGCCCTGCTTCTAACCTCATGTCTTGGATAGAACAATCAAACTCTTTAGCTATGAAATGGGATTCATGTGTCTGACACAACTATCAGGGATATTATGAGAGTAAAATAAAAATAATCAGTAAGGCCATATTTTCAAAAGAGATTTTAAAAATGACAATACCTAAACTCAAAGTGGTTGTCATGGTAGAATTTCAAACTTGCTGTGGTTTGACTGATTCTAGAGAAGAAATGGCAGATGAGGCCGTTTTACCCACATAATATTATACTGACTGCCAGAAGTACTTCGCTTAGTCAGCCACCAAAGAATAAGTGTGAAAAGTGCCATTCAGTGATTTTATTTATTTAGCATCTGCATTTCATCAGCCTAAGCTGTCATAACAAAATAGCATAGACTGCATGGTTTAAATAACAGAAATTTATTTTCTCAGTGGTGTGGAGAATGCAAGCCAGAGATCAGAGTGCCCGCATGGTGGGTTCTGGGCAGGGCTCTTCCTGACTTGCAGAGCGCTGCCTTCTCACTAGATGTGCACACAGCCTTTCCTTGCTGTGTGCAAGTGAACGCGGGGGTGGAGAGGGACAGATTGATTTCTCTCTCTCCTTCTTGTAAGACTACCGGTCCTGTTGGATAAGCATTGCACACTCATGACCTCATTTAACCCTGATTACCCCCCCCCAAAACCCCTGTCTCCAAAGAGTTACATTGGGGGTTAGGGCTTCAACATAGCATTTGGAAAGGGGTACAATTCAGTCCACAGGAGCATCCAGAGAAGGATGCGTTGTCCAGATTCCCAACTTAAATATGCTTAATAAAACATGTGATGGTGATTGAAGTCCTTTCAATTAATTTAGTTATTCAGCAGATGCTGTGTAGTAGAGAACCTTCAGTTACTGGGCCAGAGCCAGCTTTGGTAAACCAGTCCCTACCGGAAGTGTTAAGGGGGTGCCAGATAAAGGTGGATTCAGGTTCTAGTGGTGGCAGAATGAGGGGGTGGGAAATTCCATCTGAGGTTGATGTTAGGAAAGAAGAGATAGAGGAAGGCATGCTTGAATTGAGATGTTAAGAAGATATGTGTTTTCCAGGTGCTCCCCAAGAGGGTCAGAGCCTTCCAGATAGAGTGTGGGATGAAAGAGAGAGAAACATCCGTAGCAGCCTGATTCCTGCTTAGGAATCTAAACATTGTTTTGTGTGGTTGGAGTGCAGCGGACAGGGATGTGTCATTGCAAGATATAAAGATGTAAAAAAAAGAGAAGGGCCAACTCAGGAACTTTGAGCTACAGATCTCTTTTTTTTTGTCCTGGGGTTCACCAAAAGGCTTTGAGCAGATGAGTATTGAAATCAGATTTGCTTTTTAGAAAAACATCCTTAGTATTTGGTAGAAGTGCTAGGTCTTTATTTTACACCGACATCCCATCTGGTAGGAATATAGGTCATATATTTCACTGCTGATGATTACCAAAAACTTAGTTTCTTGAGTGTTTCATTCAATGACTTTTCTTTTTTTTCCTTTTCTTCTCCTTTCCTTTTCCTTTTTGCCTTTCCTTTTCCTTTTTTTCCTTTTCTTTTCCTTCCTTTCCTTTTCATTCTTTTCCTTTCCTTTTCCTTCGTTTCCTTTTCATTCTTTTCCTTTCCTTTTACCCCTTCCCTTCCCTTCCCCTCTTTCCTTCTCTTCTCTTTTCTTTCTTCTTCCCTCCTTCCCCCCCTTTTTATTTCTTTCTTTTCTAGTGGCAGGTTGGAAAAAATAACTTAGATATTTAGACCCTACTGGGTAATGAGTTCCATTGCAGTGAGTTTGCTTGTTTTCTAGGGAACTTCAGGAAAGGATTTTCGCCGTTTTAGTTCAGTTGCCTTTTCCATCTTAGGAATCCAAAATAACTTACTTTAAGTTAGTTTTTACAATGTGTGTTTCTTCTGAGGGTGGACTGCATAACTTTCTTCTTTTCTACTCTTCTTTCCCATGTGCTTGCCTTATGTGTGAGCACTGTACTTGTTTCTTCTCTCGTGACGCTTAAATTATCCAAATGTATATCAGTATTTTTTGAGGAAGAGTCAAGGGAACGTCCATCTCTGAATTTCACTCAGTATTCCTAATGCTGGGGGTTTTCATTGTTGAATTTTGGTTTGTTTGATTTTTGGTTCTCGGGTCTTTGATCAGGATGGTTTGAATACTGAGTCCCCTCTAAACTGAGGTGATGGCCTGTGGGCACATCGAACACATGACATCTCTGTTGACGTGTGATTTTCATTTGTGTTTTTGGACGTTGTTCACTACTGCCCTATAAGCACAGAACCTCTTGAAGTCTTTCGTCAGTGAGCGGGATGAGTTGAGTTATGGTTCACTAAACACGATCACGTGTCCAGTGCTTTGTAACTTCTGGGGGCCAACGTACACTCCATGTTGAGTAGCTTTTATATCCTTTTCCATTTACTATATGTGTTACTATCAGATATTTCTTCTCTTAGTCTTGTATAAGTAGAAATTTTTTTAATACTTTATTTTCTTAATCATTTTTCTCTTGGCTGTTACTCTTTCACAAGTACTATCAACTTTGTAATTAAAAGGCACTTAAAATGTTTAAGTATCTTGTGCATCCATATCCATGAATCAGAAATTTTGACTCCTCCAATAATGAATCTGTAATGGTATTTTCTTGAACTTATTATTGGAGTTTGCTCATTTCAGTGGGCAGATTTCTGTGTTATCTTAGCCCAAGGTATTTGTGCTTTTGAAACTTTCTTTTTGCAGGGAGAGATGGAATGAATTAAGAGAACCTGAGAGGTTACTTAATGATATCAGAATTTCATGAAAAAATCCTCAATTTAATCCCACCTTTTAAAAATCAAATTTAGTGAGGTACATTTACTTGGAAATTTTCTTCCTTGTTAGAAAAAGGCCAACAGAAACTTGACATAAGTTTATTTTATATACGGCAGGCTTGGGGCATGGACTCCGAACATGACCCATAAAGGGAGGCCGTGATAGTCATGGGTTCACAGTCCCTTCTCCGTAATTTCAAAATTCAAAATGAAAACCGAAAACATTTTCTAACTTCTTTGGCGGCAAAATCTGACCTGACCTGAACTCATTTGGCAGCAAAACCTGTTCTGACCTTATGTGAAGCTATTTATAGTCTTTATTTATCCACCTTAGTGTGATAATTCATACGTTTTGCTGCAGAAGTAAAAATTCTTTGCTTGGGGGCGGGTACTGTCCCAACATATGTGGGGACGAGCCTGCAATATTGGTATATACCTTTCTAAAATTTGACAGGTTCTGGATTCCAAAGCCTTTCTGGTTGCAGGGACTTCAGACAATGGATTGTGGGTCGGCACTGAGTTCTGAGCTGGGACGGGAGATGAGCCAGCATGACGAAAGTTTAGCTTGCAGGGAGGAGGAAGGGGCTTGTTTCTGTCCTTAATCGATTCCAGATAAAGTGGCGTTTGGAACGTTGGGCACTATATCAAAGGTCCCTCAATTATTTCCAGGTGCAATCTAACAGAGATTAGCTTGTTTGGTTTTGAAGATGATGTTTATAAAGCCTTTCGTTGTTGTTGTTTGTTTTTAAGTACTGAATTGTGGCTCATCAGTAAGAAGAAAAAAAGTCTTAATATATTGTTTAGGAAATTCTTGTTTTTTTGTTTTTCATGACCATTTGATTAGGTCATGAAAAATAACTGATATATATTTTTTTTTCTAGAAGAAAAAAATAAAGATTTTGGGTAAATTATTGTTTGATTGAATCATTGTGCCTACTTGCAGAGAAAATAATGATAATCATGTGAGGGATAATTAATTTCCCACAATTAGCACATAAAATGACTTTCTCTGTCATCCATCTTAAGTAAAAATTCCCATTTATGGGTATATTATACAACTTAATTATGTATATACTATACAACTTAATTTTTTAAAACTTTTCATTCCATTTTTTCCTCACAGTTACACATAAATGTAAGTATAAAGTAATTTATTACATGGCTATATTAACAGCTTAAAATCTAGAAGCTTCTCTCAACTTCTTATTCTCCTATGAATTGTATAACTGTGGTCATTGAAATCTGTCAGTTCTCCACTACCAGGGAAGTAATAGGAACATGCTGCCATAAGGCATGTCATTAATATTATTGGAGGTACCAATTGATATACTTGCTTAGACAGTGTCATTAAGAAAACCAAAATTCTAAATCATTTCTGAAGTTTTAATGCTCATAAAACTCAGAGCCCTAGTTAAGCAGTTTACTGAATGCACGCTGTCCTTTATCTTTCACTCCCAACTCACTAGCCTTTTAAATTATGTTTTAAACCACATGAGATATGTTGGTCTGGCATTTCTGCTGTGTGTGTGTGTGTGTGTGTGTGTGTGTTAAACCAAACTATAATTGTGCAAAGCTATTTTGATTCTGCCTCAGTACCATACCATTTATTCTTTCAACAAACATTTTTTGAGCACTCACTGTTCTAGGTGCAAGGGATTCATCAGGGAACAAGATAGGCAAAAAACGTACGAAGTGGGTACTAGTAATAAGTCAATATGGAAATTCCACGAGGGGCCTCTACTCTAGAGAAAAACTAGATTTCAGAGAGGGGATGACCGCTGTCGCCAGGGAAGGAGTTGGAAACATGGTGGAGAGGTAGCAAGGAAGGACTCAAGGTGGGGACCCTTGATTGGGGTGAGCTCAGCCCTGACAGGGACTCGATCAGTTCTGGAGAGGACATTTAGGTAGAAGGAACTGCGTGGGGGGTAAAGCCCTGTTGCGTTTGTGTCCCAAAGAAGGAACACTTTAGTGGACAATTAACATACGAACACCCTATTTAATGGCAAAGCAAGTCCTTGGGTTCTTTCAGGGACAATTTGCATGTTGTTCACAGCTAGAACACATGATTCGCCGTTCTTGTGTTTTGTTTTTACTATGGTGAACTACTCATAATGTAAAATTTAGCATTGTAATTGTAATAGATGACAGTTGGCATGAACTTTAAAGACTTCTATACACTGCTCTCAAATGTCTTTTTCCTTCTGGGATTCAGTGAATGTTTTGTGAGTTTTAAGGGTAAAGAGCAAGATTTGAGGGCATCAGCTGGTGATACATGGTACCAGTACAGGGTAGCACCCAGTGAACTTGTAAGAATGTTGAACTTTTATTCTGCTTTTCACCTTCCCTTCAGTGCTGCTCATTGTTAACCATTGTGATTTAAGTACCGGGAGGAATTTAGAGACTTACAGAAACGCGTATCTCTTAAGCCTGTAATTAACAATAACTGCCCTCCCCCCACTTAGTATACAGTCTACTCAATAACTTAGAAATACAAATAAAGACACACATGAGAAACTAAACTTCATAAACCTTTATGTGAGGATTGTGTACAGTAGTTTTTGCGAATATGGAGCCTATGAAATATGCCTTGCCTTACAGTATACTTTTCATAATTCTGAGCATTGGTGTCGTATTTAATGTCAGTGTTTAGTGAGTATTTAATGAAAAATTAAGTGATAATTATAGCAAACTGAGCTAATTCCTTGACATGAAGCTTAATCTCTAGATAATTTATCTGGGAACATTGTGTAATTTTCCTTTGTTTTTTTCACGATGCTGGCTTATTTAGCCTTTACTTGCGGTGATTTCACCACCAGGTAATTTACCTTGGCATTTTACAGAATTGGAAAATCTCTTTGGAACATTATCATGTTATCTTAAATATTGTTTCCACCATTTTTAAATCTAATTCACATAGAGGCAACATCAAAACTACATACAGAAGAGGAACCACGGTTGTCTGAATATTAATGAAAAAGATTTTCTGTGTAATTACAGGTAATTAAGTGAATCATGTGTTCAAGTAAATATTTATGAATAACTTCAAAGTTTCTTTTTAAAAACAAAAGCAACCACAGTTATGATTTTATAGATTCCCACCCCACTGCCCCCACAGAGATGTTTATCAGAAATTTAATGGACTGCCTCCTACCACACATGTGGGGTTAGTTTACTCAGTCTGTTGTTTTGGACAAATTGAGAAGCACAAGAAACAGCTTGGTTTCAGATATTTGAAGTTCCCTTTTCTGATCCATTAAACAGGGCTCATTCTCCTCAACTGTTCTTTATGCCTTCAAATTAGAAAAAAATACATAGGCTATTTATGAAGTTAGAATAACAATAATAGGTTCCAGAATTCCAGCCTTTCCTTTTAAGAATTTGTTAGATATGACTTTTGATGACTTCACTTGTGTGAGTGTGCTTGAAAGAGGTGCTAGGAACTTGCAGCAACACATGGGTGCTTGTGAAGTTTTTGCTGTCTTCCACTGATTTTTGCTATTTTAGGGGATCTCTAGAACAAAACTAAAAATGGACAGTCCTCTGTATTAACAAAGTGTAAAACCTACAAAACAGCAATTTTAAATGCTTAGATTTAATGACACATTTTCTCTCCTCAGTCCACCTGCTGAAAATGCTTTCAACGCTAATCTTTCATCTCTGTATAAAGGTCTGGTAGGGAGTAGACTTTCGGCATTATGCCATAGTCCTTCATGTAAATTATAAACATGCCGATTCTAGTTTGTCTTCAGAAAGTAGATATGCTAATGTGGCTGCACTAAACTAATGTGTCAGTATACGCCTTTTATCTTCTGCTTTTAAAGCTTTTCTGTAATCTGTAAAGTAGAGGTTCTCCGAAAAATATTATGATCATGGGCTTTGCCTAAGGAAGATAACTCTGGAATCACATACACCAGAGTTTTAAGTCCTTGTTCTGCTGCTTAATATTTATGCAAAGTTTGTCAGGTTACCTAAATGTGCTAAGTTCTGGTTTCCCAGTCTTTAAAATGAGGATATATTGCTTATGTAGAGGTTTAATATAAGGATTAGAAACAGTATACGTATGTCAAGGGGCTGGTGCAGCTCTTGGCCAAGAGTAGGCATTCATCATAGAGTAGCTGTTGTTGTCCTTCGTGTGAAAAGCATTGCTAGCATAAGATTAGATCTGGTACTACTGATTGCCTGTGAAGAAAAGCAGAATTTAAGAGCTATAAGTTCATTGTCTCCCTGAATCAGAATTTTGTGTATCGTTTTCATATGACTTGTTCTCTTTTCTTCTTTGCAAGTCAGAATAGCCTGTTCCCCGATGGTAAAATTTATTTGTAATGTTGATTTCCTTCCTCTTTAATAAAAAAAATTAGAAATTTGTCATCCAAATATAACGAATCTATATAAAAATTATCTTTTGAATTGTTTTAGAAAATTGCGTATTTACCTCTAGTGAAATTTTGATTTAGGAACAGATTTATGGAATATACTGCATTATAAGAATAAAAATTGGTGTAATGTTAACTTCTAATGGTACATGTCAGGTAGGGTTTGAATTATTAGCATTAGTCTATTATCATGGTAGTGGATATTTTACTCTAGTATTTGTGCTCTAAAATTCCTTGCACTTCGTACTTTATTTAACCATTTAGAATGAGGGAACAGGTTGGTATATAAGAAAGAACACTGTGGGTTTTCTTCTTGACTCTGCTGTAACAGCAGCAAGAAGAAGTGTAGTAGAAGGAATGTAAGATTCAAAATCAGGGGATAGTTATGTTGAAGACATTTAAGACAATTTATATGAAAATATAAAAACATTCATTGCATTTACCACTGTGACATTGAACTGAAACCTCCCGTTTCCTAATCTCTGAAATGTAGTTGAAACAGTCGATACATACCTATGACGCTTATGGGTTTTAAGACACCACTTTCTAGCAACAATATTGAATCCATACATTGAAAGCGGTAGTGTAATGGGCAAGATCTGGGGCGGTGCTGTGTGTTTGCTGAAGGGGACAGAGACTAAGAGAACTTCCTCTGTGTTGTTGTCACCTTCTATTCAACACCTCTAGGTGATTTTGTCCCTAACAACGTAGCCACCTCATTGCTAATTTACATTCTAGTTTTTGTATTTTTACTACTGAAGTGTAAAGAAAACAAGGAACAGTTACTAATCTTTTCACCTTTCTCATAGAATCCCAACTGCCCTTCTGTGATTACCAACACATGAAACATTCTAAATTTAAGTATGGGATCTGAAGTAGTTTCAGAGAGAACACCCTATTTAGTAGCAAAGCAAGTCCTTGGGTTCTTTCATAGATGTCCCATCAGGGACAATTTCTATGTTGCTCACAGCTAGAACACAGATGATTCGCCATTCTTGTGTTTTGTTTTTTACTGTGGTGAAGTACTCATAATATAAAATTTAGCATTGTAATCATTTTATTTTTATTTTTTTTTAAAGATTTTATTTATTTATTTGACAGAGATAGAGACAGCCAGCGAGAGAGGGAACACAAGGCAGGTGGAGTGGGAGAGGAAGAAGCAGGCTCATATCAGAGGAGCCTGATGTGGGGCTCGATCCCATAACGCCGGAATCACGCCCTGAGCTGAAGGCAGACGCTTAACTGCCGTGCCACCCAGGCGCCCCATGCATTGTAATCATTTTAAAATGCAACTCAGTGGCATTAACTACATTCACGGATGTTGTGCAACCATCACCACTATCTGGTTCCAGAACTTTTTCATTGCCCAAAATGGAAACCCTGTACCCACTGAGAAGTCACTCAATCTTCCTTCCTCCCCCAGCCCCTGACAGCCACCAATCTGCTTTCTCTAGGGATTTGCCCATAATGGATATTTCATGTAAATGGTTTATGGTTTATATAGTAGGTATCCTTTTGTGTCTGGCTTCCGTCAGTTGGCATACTTTCAGAGTTTATCCATGCTGTAACATGTATCAGGACTTTATTCCTTTTTTTAGCTGAATAATATTCCATTGTATGAGTAGTCCCCATTTTGTCTGTCTACTCATCTGTTGGGGGACGTTTGGGTTGTTTCTGTCTTTTGACTGTTGTGAATAGAGCTGCAACAAAATTTTGTGGACAAGTTTTTATTTGAACACCTGTTCCCACTTCTTTGGGATATTTACGTAGGAGTGGAATTCTTTGGTCATGTAATGATTCTATAAACGTAAAAATTATTGACGAACTTGCCAGGATGTTTTCTTCTAGTAAGTTTTTATAGTTTGATTTCTGTTGTATTCATATTTCTGTATCTTATTATTTAACTAGTCACTTATTACTCTTGGGGTTTTTTTGGAGGGGTAAAATATAGCGAAATTTTGTGTCTATTCATCAGATAACCTAAAGAGATGGAGATGGTGGGAAGGGGTTTGTAGAGAGACTGTGACACAGATAAATAGAGATAGGAGCCACTCATGAGCTTTTAGTGAATGGCAGCAGGTATACGTAGAGCATAAGAGAAAAGTAAAATTCTTGTGGTAACATTCCTTTTTCTTTTTTTTTTAAAGATTTTATTTATTTATTCAACAGAGAGAGAGACAGCCAGCGAGAGAAGGAACACAAGCAGGGGGAGTGGGAGAGGAAGAAGCAGGCTCCTAGCGAGGAGCCTGATGTGGGGCTCAATCCCATAACGCTGGGATCACGCCCTGAGCAGAAGGCAGACGCTTAACCGCTGTGCCACCCAGGCGCCCCTCTTGTGGTAACATTCCTGATGAGGATTTTCACTTGAAGTAGGAACTTTAAGCAGTGGCAGAACTGAGGAGACTGCAGGTTGTGTTCTCTCCCTGAGCACAAGCTATCGACTGTCCCAGAACAAAGTGCATGAAGTGGACTCTGTTCTTTGCACTAAGCCAGGAAAATAGTTGGTGCATTTAGCCACACCTGGTATAAGGTTTCTGCAGAGAGAAGTAAGTTAGAGGCTTAAAATATCAGATGCTCTCTTTGTTGTATATGTTTGTGGTTAACTTTACTGTGGAGCAAATAGTATATAATTCTCATTTCATAGTATAGCATCAATCATTCTCATTTGTTTCTCTTTTAAGATTTAGAGTGAGAAAATGCTCCTGGGCAATGTCACATAGAGGTTTCTGAGCCAGGTAGGCTGTGACTGACAAGGTAGCCACTATTTTGGTTCCTGTTTTGTGGGCAAAACGAGGTGAGCTGTACCACTAGGCCTTTCCTCAAGAGCTCCCGAATATGCGATTGTAATCACATGTCACCATAAGCAAGTATTAACTGCTTTGCTCTGCAAAAAAGTATTGGAAATGCATTTGCTATGGGTTGCGTGATCTTTACAGAGGAAGCAGGAGGATTCCTAAAATATTAGGTTCTGAGCTTTTTTCTAGGTGGGGTAGGTTTGTTGTTTTTCTTTCTTTTTTGTTGATACCCAACCTTATGAAAATATGCAGTTAGTCAAGTTATTCCACACTCTGCTGAGCAAAACTGGTGTTACCCCATAGAGTACTTTCTGGTCCTGACATGTGTTACATATTGAAGATTTAGGATTGACTATTCAGGAAAGGCATTCAAAGTCTGTTTTGTGGTCTTCTGTGGTCTTCAGAAACAAAATACAATGTAGCCTTCATACTTGAATGCTTTAACAATTTTTTATTTCTTTAAATTTATTTATAACTAGAAAATTTTTATAAATTTCAATTCTAAGAGGATATATTCCAATAAAATGTGGCCTCTTTATCTAAATATTTTCTTAAAATTTCTTGCTTTAAATTTTTTGTAACTGGAAGTTTTAACAATTTCTATTTTTATTTCCTTCTCTTTATCCCACACCGTTTTCTGTAAGAATTTTGGACTCAGGTCTTATTTAAAAATGGAAGATACAAAACTAAAATGTTGGAAATATTCCTGCTGAGAGACTCAACTAGTAGTTATGGTGATGGTAAAGTATGATCGATCTTATCAGGAAAATAAGCTTACTCACATAGAGATGTAGGAGAAAATCCACTTGGGAATACACCTTGACACCTATCATTGACGATGTCTGTGTCTGTTGGGTGGGTTTTGGATTTTTAAATGATGTTCACAGTGGTTCTTGTCTTGTCATATACTTTAAAATGTCATTGACTCCCTAAAATGCCATTGCAGTTTGTGGTTTCATCTTCTTGAAGCTGGTCAGCAGTCAGCAGATCTCATTTGTAGAAAGATGCCCGGGAAAGGAAGCCTTAGTGTTAAGCATGTCAGGTCTCTTTCCTTGAGCTGCCAGCAGGTTGGAACCCAGCAGAATGAGCTGTGGACACCTGCACGCGGGTGAAGCACACTGTCCTGCGCTCCATGGGTGCTGTCCTGCCCTCAGGGGAATTGTCGTCTCACAGGACTCACAGGACGCCCACTTTAGAAGTTTATTTAGAGAAAGAGCTCTAAGTGATGCAGTTTGAAAAGGTAATACATTAAAAAAAATAAAAAGATAACCTAAAGACCAGTAAGAATACAGACTTAAGAGGGTATTGTATACTATGGTGTGTGACTTGAAGTTCATCTGGAAAGGTTTTCTGGAGAGAGCTTGTTTTGAACCAGGGTGGCAAGCCCATGATTAAAAAGCCAGAGAAGTAATATAAATGAATAAATGGGGGGCAGTGTAGACAGTTTCATAACTTTGTAAGAAAAGTCAGAAGTCTAGATTTCTATCTTAAATCTCTTGATATTGAAATATTGAAACTAATTAATAATATTTTTTGAAAAAACTCATTGTGTGGCCAAAACAAGCAGCCAGCCAGCCAGCCAGGACAGTCTCCTGGACCCTAAGTTTGTACCTTTGTTTTTAGCTGTTTTGTTTTAGCTGTTTTTTAGCAGTTCTCTCTGAGTAGAACTTTAGAACTGAGTTCCTAAGTCTCTAGAGAATCTCTGTGGCAAATAATTATCTAATGTAAATCTATCTTCCTTTATTTTATTGGTTAAAAATTTTTTTAATTTTTTTTATTATATTATGTTAGTCACCATACAGTACATCCCCAGTTTCTGATGTAAAGTTCGATGATTCATTAGTTGCATATAACACCCAGTGCACCATGCAATACGAGCCCTCCTTACTACCCATCACCAGCCTATCCCAGTCCCCTACCCCCCTCCCCTCTGAGGCCCTCAGTTTGTTTCTCATAGTCCATAGTCTCTCACGCTTCATTCCCCCTTCTGATTACCCCCCTTTCTTTATCCCTTTCTTCCCCTACCGATCTTTCTAGTTCTTATGTTCCATAGATGAGAGAAATCATATGATAATTGTCTTTCTCTGCTTGACTTATTTCACTTAGCATTGTCTCCTCCAGTGCCGTCCATGTTGCAGCAAATGTTGAGAATTCGTTCTTTCTGATAGCTGAGTAATATTCCATTGTATATATAGACCACGACTTCTTAATCCAGTCATCTATTGGTTAAAAATTTTTGTTGTACTCTTTTGATTGTTCAAATACTGAGATCAGATTTTGCCCCACCCCCACCCCAGGGGAAAAGAAGTAGAAATACCTGCCTTAATAGATTTAGCAAAATAACTCAGTTCTTTATGCTATATTACTACATACAGCAAATTTCTAGGATCCTGTAGCAATCTAGATTCATGGACACAGCTCACATCTCACATATTTAGAGTTCAGGATTGGGACGTGCACAGTCGTAGTGGAGTAGCCTATTTTCACCAGTCCGTACCAAATTCACATGGTGTGCAGGGTTCTTAACAAAAACGTGTGTTTGTGCTATGTCGTTACACCATGAGACTTTAACGCCGGTGATGTTTATATTTACTGTTGTAATAAAAAGCATTTTGTTGAAACCTAACATATGTATATTTTAGTTGGTTATGAAAGCTCAGATATGGATATTTAAAAAGCGTTGTGTATTCAACCTTACTAAATACTTAGTTGAGAGCACAAAAATTAGCTTGGATTTTATGATAGGAGATATATGAAGACTCCTACTTCTAATGGCAGATTAACGAGAAATGAATATGAATATCGTATTTCCTCAGTTCTAAATGGCAAGCTACCTTACGCATTCAGTATGCCTGGATTGGGGTGCATTTTACAATCCGTGAATTCTCATCTCTGCTGTTGTCCAGACAGCAGCCATGATGTAACTGTCATGGGCTGAATGTGCAAACTTGGTGTTATTCCAGGTGACATGACCACAGTGCCTCAAATTTTCAGTCAACAAGGTACTTAAGGATCCTTTGAGGGAAGAATTTTCAGCAAGGGTGACAGTGGGGTGGGAAAATATCCTGGAGACAGTTGTGGAGCACTTTAGAAATGCTTTGTGAACCACCGTCCTGGTGGCACAGAAACGCATCATGTATGTGAAGACTCACTGGTGTCCCCACGACCTGAAAGCACTCGTGATAAGGATGAGTAAGCTCCGAATGCGTGAAGTTTTAAAAATGCCTTCACCAGTTTGTTTCACTTGTATCTTCTTATTTTAGAGTGTATGAAGGTCATATATGATATAGTCAATGCATAAATGAGTCTAAATATTTTCAGAAAGAATAAATTTGAAAGTTCACATGATACGTTTTGTGTCACAATTTCATTGACAGTAATTTTTCTTTCTTTATGTTACATGAAAAAAATGGCATATCTTTATAGTCAGTGGCATCCTAAATTGATGAAAAACAATAGTGAAAAATTGACTTCCCAGATTAAAAGTCAGAGCTCAGAAATAGTTCGTGCTTTTAGGACTAAAATTGGAAACTTGATGGTGTTAAGTGTCTGTTAGATGCAATCATAATACTGTGATGCTAAATTATAATTTTAAAAATGTTACTTCGTTCTGGAAAATAATATAATTCTTCAAGGTTAAATCAAAGTCAAAATAAACGTATGGACGATACACATCTTCTTTTCAAGTTCTTTCACCTTACTTTGTAAAGGGCAGCTCAGGGGTCTGCAGTGTGCACCAGCTTCTCAAATCAAATGTGAAAACGCAATTGAACATCCTGGAAGTTAGCTGACTCTCATTTTAATTCCTTCAGTAAATACATTTCACCAGTCATAGCCCTTTCTTTTCCTTTTAATCTCATTCTTATTTTTATAAATATAGTTTTATTTTAATCTGTTGTTGATTGGATTGGCCACACGTTTTCATTTTCAAAGCTCACTTTTTTGTGTGTGTGTTGATAGCACTTTATTGATAATTGCCTCAAACTGGAAAAGTCCATCAATGGGTGAATGGAGAAATAAATTGTGGTTGTGATGTTGTGATTTATTTTTTCTTTTAAATTTTTATTTAAGTTCTAGTTAGTTACAATATAGTGTAATACTGTTTTCAGGAGTAGAATTCAGTGATTCCTCACTTACATATAACCCTAGGCACACTTTTAAAGTATGACAGTGTTAGATGTCCCCAAATATTCAGTTTCTAAATTTGTATATTAGGTATTGTTAAGTTGAAAGCTGAAGAAAACAAAAAATCCAAATGGGCGTTTTGTTGTGTTATATATTGAAAAGAGAACCGGTATCATGGTATTGGTAATATATGTGATTGAAGAAATAGAAAATGTTTAACTTAACTTGATATGTAGAAAATTCTTGATAAGACTACTTCTAAATCTTCTTTGAAACTGTGGATGTACTGAGGTGACGTAACTTCACTTCTGAGGAGACAATAATATTTGCAAAGATGTGGTTGGCGTATTAATCAGAAATATAAAAAATATAAAAAGAATATTAATGCAGAGGTAAGTTGGAAAGGACAAAGCAAAAACCTTGTTAGTTTATGAAAATGTCAGAGAGCTTCGAAGAAAACTTCACTTCACGATGGCAGTGCCTTGTCCAAAGATAGATCGGCTGCTACGACATTCTGTGTGCCTGCTTTTTTGCTGGACATGAGAGGTGAACACAGAATGGTGGAGTTAAAAATCACTTACCTCTAGATCTTTATGTTCTTGTTTTTCAGTCTGCCATTTTGTTTTATGTTTACCTTGTAGAGAGTGCATTTTATTGTCTTTTAAGCATACTATTTTTCCTAGAAATACCAGAAAATACAAAAGAGCAAAAAACAGAAGAAAGCTATGTAAACATTTTGAAAACTCTGTTCCATATTTTAGACTTTTTAGAAGTTCTCATCTTTTTTGGACTGTTTAGAAAACTCTAAACACATGTATTTTCCCTTTCTTTTTATAAAATGGCACACTAGCCTGAAATTTTTTAGACTACGTTTATACCAAGTAAATACCTCTTAACTGTGTTGCTTACAAGAAAGGAAACTGTTAATGGTACAATTAAAAGCTACTTAATGATACAAGCAAAAGCTGCTCATATATCTTAATCAAACCTATTTATCCCTAGCACACAAGAATGTTTTTATAATATAAAATATAAATGTGTAACATAAATATATAAGGCATATTTATATATAACATATAAATGTTACACACAGTATTGTATGTATATGTATGATGTTTTAAAGCCCCGTGATTATTTAGACAAATGTTGTGGTACAATTCACCTGTGATTTTATATTGTGATTTTTAGTTTCAATAATTTCCTTTTTCACAAGATGTGGCAGATTACTGAATAGTTGCGATGTTTTAGTTCGAATAATTCTAGTTCATGTCAACACAAACAGAGGTTCTTTATGAAAGCATAGTGAGTACTCGTCTTATTTTTTTGTCCTCTACTAGGTTCTTTGATAACAAGCTCCGTGTTAGGTACCTGTTCAGACAACCCAGAGTAATATGCCACCTAGTGACCCCATTAAGAATCCACAATTTTCAGTCAACAACCCAGCATGCATTAAAGTCATTTCAGAGTATAGGTCTTTATCAAAATGCTTTTGAATGACACCTATATACATGTTGCTTTGGGTCTTTTATTTGTGTTCTCAAATTTCAATTATGGTAAGAATATTTGGATTGCACGTAGAAGAAACTTCAATGTATAATTTCCTTCCACCTGACCTAATAAGAAATGTGACAGTCCTCAGTAAAATCTAAGTTTAATGGCCAAATTGCCTAAAATTGTGGGCAGATTAATCTACTCTGTGCATGGAATAAAGTTTAAATGAATTTAAAATACATTGTAAGCACTATTTCAACTAACTACGAACTTCAGGGAAAAGTATTACTGGTCTTTTCCCTGAAGAAGAAGTAAGAGTTGGGGTCTTTGACAATTACTTACATCAGTTGTAAGAGAAATGCTGTATCTTATACAAAAACAAAATATTAATCCATAGTAAATTAGTAGTAAAAACAATATTTTAAGGACTTTTGGATGAGGATAATGTCATTGAATCGTTAAGTCGTTATTAGTAATTTTTTTTAAAGATTTTATTTATTTATTCAACAGAGATAGAAACAGCCAGCGAGAGAGGGAACACAAGCAGGGGGGAGTGGGAGAGGAAGAAGCAGGCTCCCAGCAGAGGAGCCCGATGTGGGGCTCGATCCCATAATGCCGGGATCACGCCCTGAGCCAAAGGCAGATGCCCAACCGCTGTGCCACCCAGGCACCCCTAATTATTGTTTTAAACTGTCGTTTTTGAAACCTAATTCTAAGTGGTTAAATATTTTAGACTCGTGGTGTGTAACATCTCTTGGAAAACCATGGTGTTTCTGTGTACACGGCAGTCACCATGGGCGTGTGTGTGTGTGTGTGTATTTGAAACAGGCCCTTCTCTATCGGACATACGTGTGGCAGTGTCTGATTAGCTTGGTTTCCTAGAGAATTGTATTATTCAGAGGCTCTGGTAATAAAGACTTAGTTTCTTATTTAATTTCTCTTAGAATTAGAACACCCATGGGGTGCCTGGGTGGCACAGCGGTTATGCGTCTGCCTTCGGCTCAGGGCGTGATCCCGGCGTTATGGGATCGAGCCCCACATCAGGCTCCTCCGCTAAGAGCCTGCTTCTCTCTCCCACTCCCTCTGCTTGTGTTCCCTCTCTCGCTGGCTGTCTCTATCTCTGTCAAATAAATAAATAAATAAAATCTTTAAAAAAAAAAACACCCATGAAACTGTAGTTAGTGAATTTGACAATGATACTTCCTGTTAGGTGTGTGATTTGGCTTTCATAGGTTTAAGTTGTAGGTTAAGTGAGCAGAAGTTACAAAATCTGATTGTAGAATGCCCTAAGTCCCTCTCTCACCTTCGGTTTCTTGATCTGCAAAAATAGGGATAAGATGATGTCTTGTCTGCCTCATGAGTATTTTTTTTTTTTTTTAAGATTTTATTTATTTGTCAGAGAGAGAGAGTGAGCACACAAGCAGGGGGAGTGGCAGGCAGAAGGAGAAGCAGGCTTCCTGCTGAGCAAGGAACCAGATGCAGGACTCCATCCTAGGACTCTGGGATCATGACCTGAGCTGAAGGCAGACGCTTAACCAACTGAGCCAGCCAGGCGTCCCCTCATGAGAATGTTTCAAGAATGAAATGAGATTGTAAATATGAATCTGTTCTTTGGTTTATTTTATTTTTTTGTTCTTTGGTTTATAATGTAGAACAAGAGTATAAATATAGGTTTCCAGGGGTGCCTGGCTTGTTCCCTGTGTAGGGTGTGCAACTCTTGGTCTCCGGGTTGTGAGTTTGAGCCCCATATTGGGTATAGAGATTACTTAAAAATTAAATTTTTAGAAATTAATGAATAAATGAATGAATGAATGAAAATTACCATAATGAATGAAAATTACCGTAATAATCCTATACTACAGTATTTTAAGAAGTACCTGTTTATGAGAAATGGAGGAATAAAATACTACAATCAGTGGGATTTAGTTTAACTACTTTACTTCAGTATAATAAGTACAATAAGGATGCTAATGAATCAAGGCCTAGCCCTCATTTTGAACTGTCAGACTTTTTTTTTTCTTTTTAAAAAAGCTTTTATTATGAAAAAAATTCAAACATATACAAAAGTAGAGAGAAGCCTCATGAACCCGTGCCTCCAGCTTCAACACCTGTCCGTCAGTTCATGGCCAACCTTGTTTCACCTCAGCTTCACCTACTTCCCCAAATCCTGCATCAATTTAAGGCAAATCTCCATCACTGTGTCATTTCTTTTTTTCTTTTTTTTATTTTAATGATTTTTTTATTATATTATGTTAGTCACCATACAGTACATCCCCGGATTCCGATGTAAAGTTCGATGCTTCATTAGTTGTGTATAACACCCAGTGCACCATGCAATACGTGCCGTCCTTACTACCCATCACCAGTCTATCCCATTCCCACACCCCCCTCCCCTCTGAAGTCTTCAGTTTGTTTCTCAGAGTCCATAGTCTCTCATGCTTCATTCCCCCTTCTGATTACCCCCCTTTTCTTTATCCCTTTCTTCCCCTACCGATCATCCTAGTTCTTATGTTCCATAGATGAGAGAAATCATATGATAATTGTCTTTCTCTGCTTGACTTATTTCACTTAGCATTATCTCCTCCAGTGCCGTCCATGTTGCAGCAAATGTTGAGAACTCGTCCTTTCTGATGGCTGAGTAATATTCCATTGAATATATGGACCACAGCTTCTTAATCCAGTCATCTGTTGAAGGGCGTCTCGGCTCCTTCCACGATTTAGTTATTGTGGACAATGCTGCTATGAACATTGGGGTGCATATGGCCCTTCTCTTCACTACGTCTGTATCTTTGGGGTAAACACCCAGCAGTGCAATGGCTGGCTCATAGGGTAGGTAGCTCAATGAACTGTCAGACTTAAAGTTATTTGAGAGACATATAAAAATGGTTTTGAGACACATTGGTTATATAAAACAGATGGTTTGATATTTTCTGAAACTATGTATTATTATTGGATATTGTGAATGTCGTCTGTGACAATTCTTAAATACTTACTTTGGGAAGTTTTCCTCTTTGGGAAAAAATAATTAGAACCTGCCCACGGGGCAATTGGTGCTCATTATGCCATTTCAGACTTTTCTGTTCCCTTTGTGGTGCCTTGTAATTTTATAATTTCCTTTTTGTGGGCGCCTAGCTGGACTAGTCGGTAGAGTATGTGACTCTTGATGTTGGGGTTGTGAGTTCGAGCCCCGCGTTGGGGGTAGAGTTTACTTTAAAAAACTAAAAAAAATTTTTCTTTTTGTATGCTGTTTTCTTTTTCCTTAGAAGTTAATTCAAACCTAGGGCTGTGATGTTGAGATGGCCTCACCCTTCCTGATTGCCTCTGGTTCCTAGAATCTTTTAATCTTTATAATCTTTTTTTCACAATCTTTTTTTCACGTTTGAATAGAAGAGAGCCTTCCTTTTGCTCTGTCCTGTACTTTTACTGTTGTTGTTTTTTTTTTAATGTTTTTTTATATAAGTAATCTCTATACCCAGCAGGGGCTCGAACTCACGACCCCAAGATCAGGAGTCACATGCTCCACTGACTGAGCCAGCCAGGCGCCCCCTCTCTCTTGTTCTTAAACATATTGTAATCCGCTCAATAAGGGCAATTCCCCTTTTCTTTTTTCTCTAAACACATATTTTTTCTCGTTAACTACGAATATTAAAAAAATCTCATTGATGGAACTAATAAAGATGACAGAGAAAGGGGAACATATGGATGAAGGGGGTCAAAAAGTACAAACTTCCAGTTATAAGATAAGTAGGTCCTGGGAATATCATAGACAGCATAGTGACTGGGGTTACCAATACTATATTAGATAGTTGAATGTTGCTAAGAGAATAGATCTTGAAAGTTCTCATCACAAGAAAAATACTGTATCTGCATGTGGTGATGGATATTAATTTTAAACATATCCTGTGGCCATTTCTTGATGTCCACATATATCAGACCATTATGTTGTACACATAAAGCAAATACCAGATTCCATGACACTTCTATCTCAATTCCTTTTTTTTAAGGCAGCATATGCAGATACAGTGGTTGAAAGTATGCCTGTTTTCAAACCCTGCCTCCCTAACTTACAGCTGTGTGAGCTTGGACAAGTTAATCCACCAATCTGTGGCTCGGTATAATCTGTAAAATGGGGATAATATTATGTACCTGCATAGGGTTGTTATGAGGATTCTATGAGTTAAAGACCACCTGGGCCAAGAAAGCACTCCGGGAGGGCCTGCCGAATAAAGTGGCCTCATGCTGACCCCTTTCTTGATCTTTTCTTTTGATGCGAGTATTTTCTCTACATGCTTTCTTGTAATTATTGCTTTTCCAGGTTGTATGCATTCTGTCTCTTGTATTGCAAAAGTTAAGCCTGCTTGCGTTTTATAGGAGTGGTCATATGTCTGAAGGAAATGAAGACATTGCAGGAATGGGCAGTTTAATGGAATGGAGTGGTGGTTATTGCTGAGTTATAGTTCATACAGAATATACTGGAAAGTAATGGCTTGCCCTGAAGTCGCACAAAGCTCCTTGTGTTTGCCTTGGTCATTTCTGTGGATCCTCTTACATTCAGGGAGAAGCTCTCAAGTAGAGAAATACAGTTGCTTTCAGGAGAAGAAGCGAAATTAGGGTCGCCATGATATTGCCTGATAACTGAAATGTCGGGGAGGCTTGCTTTTTAGAAGACACTGCGAGGCCTCACATGTTGGTTTACAGAGCCTGTTTATCTCTCAGTCCCTCTGGGCTGAAGCTTCTTTATGAAAACTCATGATGGTATCATCTAGTCTTCTAAGTGGATAATGGCACAAGTCTAGGATTGTGCCAATTGTAAAATTGCAATGACAAACTGAGGTAATATTGCTGTGGTGCAACGTCCTTACTTTAAGGAAATATTAAATATCATATCACTAGTGCTATTTATGGTGCCCTCCCTATGTCCCTCACGGCCTCTCTTTGGACCCACAAGATCTTTTGCTTTGATTTGAGAATGCTTTAAGCTAAATATAGTGTTTCTTTCAATGCCTTGAAAATCTTACACATTCATGAGAATCGTGAGAACATCTCTTGCCATCCTACTTGGCAGGTGTAAAGGCATCTCGAACATTTGTTTTTCGAGTTTTGAACCAAGGTCTGTAACACCTGCTAGCACAGCACTGACCGGAAACCCTGGTAACCTAGAACTGGTTTTTTTTTTGTTTTGTTTTGTTTTTGTTTTTGTTTTTTTTCTCCTTCATCTGACTCAGAACCCTAGAACCTCAGTTTGGAAGTATCTAGAAAAAAATTTTAGTTCAGTGAAAGATACCAGTACTCTCTCCAGGGACTCATGGCTGGACCACAAGATAAAATTGCTGTCCCTGGACAGATCATTTCTGAGGCTCCTAGTTCTGTAATCTCACTTTTCTCTTCTTTCCTATGACATCCCTTTCTGGATGGCTGAGTTTCCATCCCTTCTCTCGTTCATGGGGACTTGCTGGTCATTCTTCAGCACTCTGCTGCTTTTCCCACCCTGATGCCATCACGATTCATCATAAGAGTGATGTTCCTATTTTATGTATCTTTCCTACTTATTATGGTTGTTTAATTTTTTTTTTTAAAGCATAGATCTTTGCAGGTAGATTAAGAGAACCTTCCAGGGAAGAATTAAGAAGGGCCAATCTCAGCCAAAATAACATGGCACTTTCTTCCATTTTCCAGAACATCACCTACTCCTCCTTAATGCCGAATTCACTAGAAAATCTGATTACTCTGCATCTGCCACTGCATTCCTTAAGACTTTCAAATGGGGGCATCTGGCGGGCTCAGTTGGGGAAGCATGAGACTCTTGACCTCAGGGTTGTGAGTTCAAGCCCCATGTTGGGTGTAGAGAGCTCTTAAAAATAAAATCTTTAAAAAAGAAAGAATTTTAAATGACGTGTGTTAAAATATATCTGTTGAGACAAGCAATATGGAATTTGTAACCGTTCATGATGAGTCTTTAGACTTTTTTAAATGTCCTGTGTTAAGCAATGCTATAGAGTAACACAAAATGATCAAGACAGCCTTATAAATGATGGGGAAATGGTTAAAAACGTATTTATTTTGCATTATTTTGGTATTTACATGTAAAATCCAAGTCTGTCATTTTGGAGTGAGTTGTCAGATAATATTTTCATATTTGTAACTGCCATTTAGAGATAACTTAAAGTTCAGTGCAAAGTGATTATTTTTTAAAGGAAGAATTTGTTAACCTGTCAGAGTTAAAGATTGTTAATGGTGATTAAATACGAGAGAAAATGGGAAGCAATATTTCACCAGCTGTCCTGAGGAAAGCAGGAATGTACAAGGATGGCAAATGAGAATGTTATATTCTTAATTTTTACATTTAGAATTTTGTAATCATCTTTTCATTACTCTTCTTTACCTCTCACACATTATAATGATATTCTGAACTTAAATTCTGATGTAACAACATCAAAATCAGTCTATTGAGTTAAAGGGTAATATCTCAAAAAAGATTGAGAGTACAAACCTAATATTCTTCTGTGCTAGGAGACATTGAATGGGCTCTTACAATAAAGTATATATAGCTATTTATTGATGCCTGCCCCATTCTCTGGGTTGTGGTGTGTGTGTGTGTGTGTGTGTGTGTGTTTCGGATATTGCCTTTTACCCAATATGACTGCTTTCTGTAAATTTCTGGCATATGGCTTGCACATATCTAGAGCCTGCTGTTTGTTTTGCACTGCAACAAGACCTAGAGAGAGGTGTGGACAAAGCCTTCTTCCACCCCTCTCCTTCCCCGTGGACAAAGCCTTCTTCCCCCCTCTCCTTCCCCTCAGGGAGTTTACCTTCCTAGTGAGAAGATAGGAGCTTATACAACCAGAACCCGGGTGGCACAGACACAAAATGGAGGATAGACCATGTCCTCCACACGTTTCATGGAGGTGAGGGCTGTGTCTGGGGAGAGGAGCTAGAGAAAAGCCCCACATCGAACTAGGATTTGAATTGCGCCTTCAAGGATTTGACAGTTTTAAGTAAGCTGGTGGGAGAAAGTAGGCACTGTGAGAAGAATGGGAT
Source organism: Ailuropoda melanoleuca (assembly GCF_002007445.2). Taxonomy (NCBI): domain Eukaryota; kingdom Metazoa; phylum Chordata; class Mammalia; order Carnivora; family Ursidae; genus Ailuropoda; species Ailuropoda melanoleuca. The sequence goes on along the minus strand of NC_048223.1, from coordinate 65,682,876 downwards.
TTGTATTAACAATTAAGTGAAAAGTGTTGAGTTAGCAATTGAAAAATGTAGATAAGATTTTGTGAGATTTTAGAAAACATAGTTATTTCCTTCAGAATACATGGTATGAACATGGTATGAAAATCTGAAGGTATAAATAGTGGGTACATACACGGTGACAGGGCAGTCCCCTGCAAGGAAGGGTCACTATTACCAGTTTCCTTCCAGAGACAGTCGTGTATACTCAAAATGTGTGTGTGTTTGTCTCAATCCATCTATCAAGCTGTATTTTTTTTTTCCTGGGTCTGACTTTTTCCAAACAAGAGTTACCTTGTTCTTTGCTGCAGCCCGTCCCATTATGTGGGAGTGCATGCTCGAGGTGCTTGAACCCTTCACCTACTGGTGGACATTTGACTTAGTTTTAATTTTTAGCTTTTCCATATGCTGCTGCAGTGAATATCTTGCCCATTTATCTTTGTGCGTATGTGTCAGTGGGTTTGTGGGATACATTCTTAGAAATGGAATTCTGGGAGCAAAAGACATACACATGTCAATGTGTAGGTATTGCCAAATTTCCCTCCACAGAGTATCTCCCATGTTACCCCATATTTTCCTATCAGTAATGTATGGGATTTCTGTTTCCTGGAAGCCCTGTCTTCATGGAACATTGTCAAGACTTTTGGATATTTTTCAGTATGAAAGGTGAAAAAAATATGTCACTGGAGTTAAATTTGCATTTCTTAGTTTCACAAGATTTTAATATAAATAGCATGTTTCCTCATGGACTATTTAAAACAGGACATTTGAAAAAGATTTGCTGTAAATTTTTTACTAGAAAGATTACTCATTGGATAAAGTCTCAGTAATAGCTAAAAAAGTCAAGCTAAGGGCAAGCTGAATCATGTTGGGTATGTGGGGGACAAACTGTCTCTGTGTTGTGGGTATGTGGGCAGTAAATTACTTCTACATTTTTCTGGCTTCTATGGTTTTAAACCCCATTAAACCAATAAAAAGAAATGTAGTGTTTCAAACTTCAGCCTGACCCTGAGTGGGCTCAATTGCTTGAATAAATGACCCAGTGAATGAATTGGAATCCTAACCTTTAGTCAGGTGAGATTTCAAAGGTCGAGAAGACAAACCTCCCGTTCTAGTTTTATTCTCCGATTGTCTAATTATTTTAATTCTCTCCACCCAAATAGCAGTGAGGACAGAAGGAAGGATCATGCCTTATATCACCCGTGGTGTCCAGAAATCCTAAATGTACTTTATAGGTAAAATGGCTCTGGGTTTCTTTGTGTGATTCCCCATTCCCCTGCCCTTTTATATCCACACCTGCTGTGAGGCATTTTGAAACTTAATATAGCTGTAGGATTTATCTTTTTAGTTAAAAAAAAGAAAGAAGGAAGGAAAGAAACCACATTAAAGGGAGAATACAGCCAACCCAAACATACTTATCATTTTTCATGTTGTGGACTGGTGTTTGAAGGGAATGCTGCCCCCCAAGTAAGTGTGATTAAGGGGGGTGGGATTTTAGGGTAAATTTCTGTTGTAATTGTGGGGTGGACCTCAGACATGATACAGGAAACAGACAATGGCTGGGGGTGGGGACTTTTGTATTTTTTTCTAACAACATCAAATGATCCCAAAATTCGCAGGAAGAGGAGAAAAGACATTTTTAAAAAATTACAGCCAGACAGTTGGTAATTGGTGTGTGGTGTTCGCAAGTATGAGGGGAAGTGAGAGGACGTTTCTTGGCATGGCTGTCCTATTCCTAAATAAACTACACATGTGTTTACAAATTAAGAGCGCACCAGTCTATGGCGCCTCAGTCCCAAGGGTGGTTGCACGCTCACAAATGGAAGGCTCCCACAAGGAGCTTCGCCTGCTGTGCCAGATAGAAGAATCCTCAAGAAAGGCAAAACTCCAGTCACCTGTTTCTGAGGAAAAGTCTCTGCTCTATTTTTAACCCAAGTATCTCCCAATTTAGCCTTTTGGGGAAAGCCTGTCAGGGTGCCATGACAACCTTATTTCTCCTTCCCCAAAGGAGCTCCCTCCTTTGCCAAAGCCATATTCTAGCCTAGAAAGTAGTGCGACTTCCTCTCTAGCCACACTTTTGGGAGTACTCTAGGGAGTATGGGTGTTATTCGTGCGCTATTTATAGCAAAGAGAGTTAAATGAAAGCTGGGTGCTGTGGTGGCATGGGGGTATTTTTAGTACTTGCAGCACTTTGCGTCTTTCTAAAACCGCCGGCTTCTGTGAGCAAGATGTAAAATCACTAGGTTTCTTTCTTTACAGATCTGTAGTGCAGTTAAAAAAAGAGAAAGAAAGAAAGTTTCTCTTCCCTCACATTTCTAAATCTGTGGGCTTGCTGACAGTTTTCGTATAGTTGAACTTTTTTTTCATTCTCTGCACAGGCCTGCATTGAGTGGCATATCTTCATTGGCTCACCGATTAGAATGGTGGTGTGTGCATACTCGTGAAAAATGTTAACACAGAAAACAGCAGGCGTGAAAATGAAAATGCCCCTTCAATCCCGATCTGACCAAATCTCCTCAGTGAACAGTTTGGAAGAGAGCCTGACAAACTTTTCTTTGCATATTCTCATTACCTGTAGAAGCAGACACACATAGGGGCTTATTTTTGAACCTCAGACAATTTTATATGTTCTTTCCTGAGCCATTGCTTTTTCCCATTTGCCAGTATATTTCGCTTATCAATGCATGCTGATACATGTAGACTCACCTAATTACTTTGTAAATATTTGATGTTTGCTTAGGATTCTGCCATATATTAGTAAACCCAATTGCTGCTTGATAGATTTATGTTATTCTCAGTTTTTTACTCTTAGAGGCTGCTGCAGTATATATCCCTGTACACGTAAGAATGTGTACTCATGCAAACATTTCTCTGATATGTTTGGAGTGGGATTTTGATATGTACATTAAGAACACTGAAGACTTTAAGATGAGCAAATTGGCTCTGTCATGACAAGTTTCTCAAAGGTAGGGTTCTTTTAGAGCTTGAAACCAATGGCCACATTGGTGATAGGTCCTGTCAACTCCCCATTGAAGGTTCCATGATGCGGGAATCTCTCCTTAGCTTTAGAGACATACTAAACTGTTCTTTATTACCTCTGTGGAGCTCTCATCATTGTGCCTCTTGACTCACTGTCATCGCATCTTTATTCCACGTACCCCTCCCACCATACACACTTTCTCTTAGTTGTCAGTATATAGTATGAATTTGATAAATTCATTCGTATGTAATGTGCTTCCAAATGGAGACAGGATAGTAATTTAATCTATTGTAACAACCATGTTTTAGAAAGCCAAACCCATGTGGGAAATTACTTGAAGGATCCAGTTGGACCTTGTGGACCTCATAGGCTTAAAACACAGCCGTAGCTCAAGAAGAGACCAGGACCAGGAGCTGGAAAGCCATACGGAGCTAAGGTCCCTCCATCTCCCCAGACCATATGGTTTCTGATCTCTGTTTCTTTGTGCCCATCTCCATTTTTTGGATGATCTGTGGTCTTGCCCACCAAGCAGAAATAAGACACCCCTGGCCATTTTTACATCACTGCCTGGTTCAAGCCTTTTAAAAGATGACACAGTCTTGGAGTCCTGATTCCAAATCCTAGGACAGAATATTTTGTTGATTGGCTTAGTCTATGTGTCTGTCCCTGGGATGGGGAATTAGGTAAAGGAGCGTCAGCATGCCTGAAGGCTTCTTCTTGTCATTCGCTTCCTCCTCCTTGGATGTCAGTGCTTTGCCATCCACCCAGAATGTGCCCCTTGCCTTTCCCTCTCATGATTAGGCATTTTTCTTCCGTGGCACTTAATCTTGAGCTACTTATTTTTTGTCTTTTTCTCTCATTAGAATATTAGCGTTGTGGCATAGGGAACATACTGATTATATTCGTTGCTGTAGTCCCAGGGCCTAGAAGAGTTGCCTGGTGCACAGTGGGCACTCAGTAAACATATGTTGAATGAAGACACAAATGGACAGACCTAGAAGACATTCCTATATCTTGCAGAAGCTGTGCCTTGGAGATTTTCAGTGGCTGGTGAAATTATACATTTCAGCTTCTCTGAGAACTGTTTTCTCCTGTATGTGTTTTTGACTACTTTTCTTATTTGAAAGAACTATGTATTTCAGTATCTCCTGCTTTAAATAGGGTTTGCTAGATGGTTTCCTGGACTGGCTGAGAAAGTCAGGTATCATTTTGTTTGCTAGAAGCATTAACTGAGATGCTGGAGGATTGCACACTTTGTTCAAAACCGAACAGCTAGTAGATAATGGATCTATTTTAGAACCCAGGTCCCCTGATTCCTGTACTAGCATTAATCTCAGTAATTCCTAGCTTTTAGAATTAATTATGTGGAGTTAACAAGGAGTTTTTAGTTCAGACTCAAAGGCGCTATTTCTTAATAAGGTAAAACAAGGAACCATGTAAAAAAAATCAGTGGGGGCACCTGGATGGCTCAGTCAGTTAAGCATCTGCCTTCAGCTCAGGTCATGGTCCCTGGGTCCTGGGATCGAGCCCCACATGGGGCTCTCTGCTCAGCAGGAAGCCTGCTTCTCCCTCTTCCTCTGTGTGCTCTCTCTCTCATTCTTGCTCTCAAAATAAATAAATAAATTAAATAAATAAATAAATAAATAAATAAATAAATAAATAAATAAAGTCTTTTAAAAAATCAATGGTATTATATATCTTTTTAAAATAAAAATTCCTGTGGAATCATTTTATATACATGAAGTTTCTAATACTGAGTCAAATTTTCATAAATTTGTATTTTAATACAGTGTCAGTATAATTGCAACATTTCAATTGCAGAGTGTTAGTTTCATGTTTGTATTGATGGTCTATTTTATGCTTCCCTTGTTTATGGATCTCTGAAAACGTATTACCAAAGAACAAATGTTGTGGAACTGGCATTCTCCTTCGTTTAGCTTTGCTTGCTGTTAACAAACTGCTGTGTGCTGTGTATAAGGAGCTTTATGGATACAACTTGAATCAGTGAAATGTATAAAACCAAAAATGAACACTGAATTGAAATGTATATGCCAAATAATTCTATTAGAAATTATTTTTCTATACTATAACAGAGATTTTAATTTTAAACATACTTCTTTTGTGAAAGTGTAATAGTTCATTGGTATGTGTCCCATCCAACAGTAAATGTATATGTACTACTTTCTGTACAGAAGGAAAGTGTCCCTGCCTTTGAAAGCTTTAAATGTAGAAAGAAAAGTTACATTTAAAAACTAACTGCAAAATTACATTGTATGTTAAATGTATATGAGCATTCTTTCTTTGTGTTTGGTGCCGTGTCTAGCAGATTTCATAGTGTATAGAATAGACCATGTAGATGTTTGTTGAATGACTAAATAAACGAAAAACTGCACACTTCCAAGCAGGGTGATTAAAGGAAAAGGTTGATGAAGATATCAGCTTTTCAGAGGCAATCCAGGGGCTAATGGGGGTATTTTAGGCATGGGGACTGAACATGAGTAATGATTTCCTCTTCCAAGGAAACAAAAGATAATGTGCTGTGGCATAAAACCTGCTGACAGACACATAGGTGTGAGCTGTGGCTGTTAAGAATCTTGTATACTAGACTATAGGATAGGCCTCACGTACAAGACTTTTCTTAAGCGGCATATAATAAGTTGTTTTAATTTGGAATTCTATGGAGTAAACTTCCCCTTACCTGTTATTTTTGTTCACCAGTGGTTCCTTTTCTTTGCCTTATTCAGTTTCAACTATCATTCTGAAATATCTACTGTACTTCTAAAAACAACCATCCGAGGACATGTGACCTAACCCAAATATGAGACCAGGACTGGTGAACCATGGCTTCATGGTTAAAGAGTAACACAGAATTAAGTATAACCACACTTACCCTGCTCAAAGTCAGTTGATGTTTAACTGAAAGCATTTTTGATGCCCTCAGATTCCTTACTGTTATTTTAAAAAGGAGGTTAGAATTTATTCATTATGCTGATACATTTTCACTTTATTCCCGTATAAGAATGAGTCATCATGACTCACACATTATAGGAGCATCTTAGTCATTGTACACAAATGAAATGGTGACACAGAAGACAATGAAATATCACCTTGTTTGTTCCATGATGGTAAATATGACTTACAATTCAGATTTTATTTGAGGTTATATCATATAGCTAAAATGATGACACTTTCATATTTTTGAAAATCAAATATGAAATATTTTTTTCTGAAATAAGGCCTGCTTAATAATATTTATTCCATTTGAGCAATACTTTATTTTCGTAATACAAAAGTTGTAAGTACACTTCGTTTCCATAATATCTACTAATCTCCATTTTCTTCTGTAAATTTCAAAAGCAAACTTTTCAGTGGCTTTTGGGGTATTATGAATATACTATATACATACACATGCACTACAGCAATGTGTATGAAGAGTGACTGATGAATCTGGTGGTTTCTGTGGTGAAAGTGTTACTTCATGCCATCACCTCTTCTCTTTTCTGTGTGTGAGAGACCCATGTGGCACTTTGAGGTTCTCAGCTGAAAATGATCTCCATTGTTCTCTTTAAAAGCATTTTTATATCATAATCTTAAAATAATTAGTATGTTCAAAAAATATATGGAAAATCTAAAACTAGATTTACATCATACTAAATGGCTGAAATGTTTACCACATCCCTTTTTAATTTTTTCTCCAAATCTTGTATCAACCATGAAAAAGCTAAATAGCTATAGCCATTAAAAAGCTAAATAGCTGTTTTCTGCCTTTTCAGAAAATAAGATAACTGTTTTCCTTCTACAAAATGACAGTCCCCTAATGAAAACAAAATTCATATTTAGTTGGTTAGGGAATTTAAAATCCTTTCCCCAGATTTTCATTTCTTCTAAGTCCTTTCACTGATATGAGATTTTTTTGTGTGACATTATTTTACCTGTATAATTTTTTTTGAAGCTGAATGTCAGCATTAGCATTTTCTGGCCCCCTCTGAAGCAGACATTTAGGTTAATGCTGCTGCTGGCTTTGTTTCAGTCAACTGAAGAACTTTGATTGTAATTATTGGGATTACTTTAATTTAGAAAAGTGCCAGTCCCTTCTGTGAGCATGATTTATTCTTGCATAAATCAAATAAAAAGTTTTTATGGCCGGCAGACGTGTCTTCTTGGGTCTTTAATTCTTGGATGCACTATTATTTCAAGAGGAAGGAACTGGAAGAAAGGAGGCATGACTTATCATTAGAGATGAGACAGATTCAGTTCTGGAAATCTTTGTCACCAACTGACTCACAGTTTACTGGTTGGAAGATTCTTGCTGACCGTTCCTTTTAATGGCAGAATTCACCATTTTTTGTTGTTTATAAAATTCACCTTTTTTGAAGTGACATGAGACGATCCCAGAAAAAAAGAATTTTATGTATAAACTTATTTTGCATTTATTGCAGTATATTTAGAAAAGAATGTCCCTCTCTTTGTGAAATGTTTTGAAAACTTGCCTGATTACTAATTTTTTTTTAAATGAGGAAAGTATCAGATGCAGTGTTAATTGAATTTAAATTAAAAAAATGAGTAAAGTATTTTTATGTTTAGCTCGTAGAATTCTACTTGAATTTTTTGGGAAAAATGGATGACTTGCAGGTGGCATTTGTCTCAGTTTTTGCTATTGCATCATTGTAACAGTACAGGGCTTGTAAATTTGTTATGCATGCTTTTGAAATTTGTGCACTGTTGTGCAAAACAAACTTTCTGGAGTCTAACAAAAGAGATGCAGATCGTTACATCTTTGAAATAAGATTGTTAAAAAAATAAGATTGTTAATTTTTCATCAGCAATTATAAAATTATTTGTGATTAGGATTTTGACAGAAGATATTATATCTATTTTACTATAGGCTTTAATAAGAGAATTATGAATTCCTCAAAAAAGATATGATCAACTTGTTAGAAGTAGTTTTTAGTCATTCCTAGTGAGATCACAGCATTTTGTAAAAATATTTGTAACCATATAGAATTCTTTCCTGCTTTATTGCAATTTACAGTGATTATCCTCAAGAAGAAAATTATTTGATTGTTACTGAAAGCTTGAATTTAAATAATGAATTGTTATTTCCAGAATAATAATTGTAATTGTTTTGGTTGGAGACTTCAAGCAGTTGCTTTGCCAGTATCTGGAGCATTGTTTCTCAAGCATTATTTCCCACCTAAGGAGTCTCTTTGGACTTTTAAAAAAAAAAATCCCTTCAACGAAATATTAATATGATAGATATAGTGCATAGCTCCATTTACTCTTTATATATTTCTATCTGTGCTTAATATATATAAATAATGTGTAATGTCTAAGGTTGTCTTACCTCCCCCCACCCCCTGCCCTGCACTCACAAGAACCAGTATTTTTTTTTTTTTTTTTTTTTTGTGGGGGACAATATCGCACCAATGAGAATGCATGGTCTAGTGTAGACGCCACTCAATGCTGAAGTAAGATCAATGATAAGCCAAGAAATTACGGCCCCTTGTCTTTATTGCTAAGTAACATGGAGGATACACAGTTTTCTTACTTAGAACAGTCCCCTTGTCATATTATTTCAAGGCATAGAGCTAATTAGTATTTGCAGCCTGTGATTCAAAGGGGAAATAATGACAGTGTCCTCAGATAAAGGGGCTTTCAGAGTCTTCTAGAGTAAGGGGTTCCTGTACCCAGAGAGGACTAATTCGGCTGGACATCACTGAATCAGACATTGCAGATGACCTTATGGGCTTCTACTGCTAAGAAACTAGAGGGATGAAAAGTAAGGAATTTCCCAGTCTGGATTTGGCTCACACAGTACATTAATTTAATATCTGGGCTAACTCTAAAGGCCCCCGATACTGATGATGACATAAATGCAAACATCAGAGCCCAATAAAAGTTTCGTTGTTTTTAAAACTACAGATGCAGTGGTGTCAGGTCACCGGCCTATCCTCCTGGTAGTAATGCTTAGGGATTTGAGAAAAAAGGAAAAGACGTCTCAAGGTTGCAGCTCTGTAGCCCTAGCTACTGTGTGCACAGCCAGCCTCCAGCAGTTGTGGGGCTTTTTTCCCAGCTGTGATGAAATGGGGTTTGGTGTGGAGGGTGTGTGGGGCTTACCAGTGGAGGCTGATCAACACTGGTTGATCCTGCTGTGAGTTTGTTCCTTGGTGAAAGGCTAGGGAAGTATTTTTCCATCCTACAGCCTTGGGGCTTTTGTCACCAGCCAGGAGTTCACCAATTGCAGTAATAAGACACATGCATTTTCCCCATACTTGAAGATAGGGAGTTGTCATTTTAACTATTATAGCTGGCTTATGGCTGTGATTTCAGACTAATTACAGTTTTCTCACATATACTAATAGCTCTAACTTAGAAATTTTTTTTTTTTTAATAATCACACTCTCAGGTAGAGCTGATAAGCTTCTGAGAAATGGAAACTTTGTATATACCCTAGAGGAAAGTTAAGTTGTTGTAAACTTAATGCCCTACTGTACTGTAATGAGATGTATTATTTTTCTTGAGTGCGTCTATAACTTATACATAGGACTCTTTGAACCAATTTCAAGTAGTAAAAGATATATATCTTAAAGACTTCTTTGACTTGT